>NC_034187.2:2747593-2932593 GCF_002021735.2 Oncorhynchus kisutch
GGGCCCTATTCCCTAAAAACTGCACTACTGTTGACCAGGACCCTATTCCCTAAAAACTGCACTACTGTTGACCAGGGCCCTATTCCCTAAAAACTGCACTACTGTTGACCAGGACCCTATTCCCTAAAAACTGCACTACTGTTGACCAGGGCCCTATTCCCTAAAAACTGCACTACTGTTGACCAGGACCCTATTCCCTAAAAACTGCACTACTGTTGACCAGGGCCCTATTCCCTAAAAACTGCACTACTGTTGACCAGGGAACAATTCCCTAAAAACTGCACTACTGTTGACCAGGGCCCTATTCCCTAAAAACTGCACTACTGTTGACCAGGGCCCTATTGCCTAAAAACTGCACTACTGTTGACCAGGGCCCTATTCCCTAAAAAACTGCACTACTGTTGACCAGGACCCTATTCCCTAAAAACTGCACTACTGTTGACCAGGGCCCTATTCCCTAAAAACTACACTACTGTTGACCAGGGCCCTATTCCCTAAAAACTGCACCACTGTTGACCAGGACCCTATTGCCTAAAAACTGCACTACTGTTGACCAGGGCCCTATTCCCTAAAAACTGCACTACTGTTGACCAGGGCCCTATTCCCTAAAAACTGCACTACTGTTGACCAGGGCCCTATTCCCTAAAAACTGCACTACTGTTGACCAGGGCCATATTCCCTAAAAACTGCACTACTGTTGACCAGGGCCATATTCCCTAAAAACTGCACTACTGTTGACCAGGACCCTATTCCCTAAAAACTACACTACTGTTGACCAGGACCCTATTCCCTAAAAACTGCACTACTGTTGACCAGGGCCCTATTCCCTAAAAACTGCACTACTGTTGACCAGGGCCCTATTCCCTAAAAACTGCACCACTGTTGACCAGGACCCTATTGCCTAAAAACTGCACTACTGTTGACCAGGGCCCTATTCCCTAAAAACTGCACTACTGTTGACCAGGACCCTATTCCCTAAAAACTGCACTACTGTTGACCAGGGCCCTATTCCCTAAAAACTACACTACTGTTGACCAGGGCCCTATTCCCTAAAAACTGCACCACTGTTGACCAGGACCCTATTGCCTAAAAACTGCACTACTGTTGACCAGGGCCCTATCTCCTAAAAACTGCACTACTGTTGACCAGGGCCCTATTCCCTAAAAACTGCACTACTGTTGACCAGGGCCCTATTCCCTAAAAAATGCACTACTGTTGACCACGGCCATATTCACTAAAAACTGCACTACTGTTGACCAGGGCCATATTCCCTAAAAACTGCACTACTGTTGACCAGGACCCTATTCCCTAAAAACTGCACTACTGTTGACCAGGCCCCTATTCCCTAAAAACTGCACTACTGTTGACCAGGGCCCTATTCCCTAAAAACTGCACTACTGTTGACCAGGACCCTATTCCCTAAAAACTGCACTACTGTTGACCAGGGCCCTATTCCCTAAAAACTGCACTACTGTTGACCAGGGCCCTATTCCCTAAAAACTGCACTACTGTTGACCAGGACCCTATTCCCTAAAAACTGCACTACTGTTGACCAGGACCCTATTCCCTAAAAACTGCACTACTGTTGACCAGGGCCCTATTCCCTAAAAACTGCACTACTGTTGACCAGGACCCTATTCCCTAAAAACTGCACTACTGTTGACCAGGACCCTATTCCCTAAAAACTGCACTACTGTTGACCAGGACCCTATTCCCTAAAAACTGCACTACTGTTGACCAGGGCCCTATTCGCTAAAAACGGCACTACTGTTGACCAGGGCCCTATTCCCTAAAAACTGCACTACTGTTGACCAGGACCCTATTCCCTAAAAACTGCACTACTGTTGACCAGGGCCCTATTCCCTAAAAACTGCACTACTGTTGACCAGGGCCATATTCCCTAAAAACTGCACTACTGTTGACCAGGGCCCTATTCCCTAAAAACTGCACTACTGTTGACCAGGGCCCTATTCCCTAAAAACTGCACTACTGTTGACCAGGGCCCTATTCCCTAAAAACTGCACTAATGTTGACCAGGACCCTATTCCCTAAAAACTGCACTACTGTTGACCAGGGCCCTATTCCCTAAAAACTGCACTACTGTTGACCAGGACCCTATTCCCTAAAAACTGCACTACTGTTGACCAGGGCCCTATTCCCTAAAAACTGCACTACTGTTGACCAGGGCCCTATTCCCTAAAAACTGCACTACTGTTGACCAGGACCCTATTCCCTAAAAACTGCACTACTGTTGACCAGGGCCCTATTCGCTAAAAACGGCACTACTGTTGACCAGGGCCCTATTCCCTAAAAACTGCACTACTGTTGACCAGGACCCTATTCCCTAAAAACTGCACTACTGTTGACCAGGGCCCTATTCCCTAAAAACTGCACTACTGTTGACCAGGGCCATATTCCCTAAAACTGCACTACTGTTGACCAGGGCCCTATTCCCTAAAAACTGCACTACTGTTGACCAGGGCCCTATTCCCTAAAAACTGCACTACTGTTGACCAGGGCCCTATTCCCTAAAAACTGCACTAATGTTGACCAGGACCCTATTCCCTAAAAACTGCACTACTGTTGACCAGGGCCCTATTCCCTAAAAACTGCACTACTGTTGACCAGGACCCTATTCCCTAAAAACTGCACTACTGTTGACCAGGGCCCTATTCCCTAAAAACTGCACTACTGTTGACCAGGACCCTATTCCCTAAAAACTGCACTACTGTTGACCAGGGCCCTATTCCCTAAAAACTGCACTACTGTTGACCAGGGCCCTATTCCCTAAAAACTGCACTACTGTTGACCAGGGCCCTATTCCCTAAAAAACTGCACTACTGTTGACCAGGACCCTATTCCCTAAAAACTGCACTACTGTTGACCAGGGCCCTATTCCCTAAAAACTGCACTACTGTTGACCAGGGCCCTATTCCCTAAAAACTGCACTACTGTTGACCAGGGCCCTAATTCCCTAAAAACTGCACTACTGTTGACCAGGGCCCTATTCCCTAAAAACTGCACTACTGTTGACCAGGGCCCTATTCCCTAAAAACGGCACTACTGTTGACCAGGGCCCTATTCCCTAAAAACTGCACTACTGTTGACCAGGGCCCTATTCCCTAAAAAACTGCACTACTGTTGACCAGGGCCCTATTCCCTAAAAACTGCACTACTGTTGACCAGGGCCCTATTCCCTAAAAACTGCACTACTGTTGACCAGGGCCCTATTCCCTAAAAACTGCACTACTGTTGACCAGGGCCCTAATTCCCTAAAAACTGCACTACTGTTGACCAGGGCCCTATCTCTAAAACTGCACTACTGTTGACCAGGGCCCTATTCCCTAAAAACTACACTACTGTTGACCAGGGCCCTATTCCCTAAAAACTGCACCACTGTTGACCAGGACCCTATTGCCTAAAAACTGCACTACTGTTGACCAGGGCCCTATTCCCTAAAAACTGCACTACTGTTGACCAGGGCCCTATTCCCTAAAACTGCACTACTGTTGACCAGGGCCCTATTCCCTAAAAACTGCACTACTGTTGACCAGGGGCCATATTCCCTAAAAACTGCACTACTGTTGACCAGGGCCATATTCCCTAAAAACTGCACTACTGTTGACCAGGACCCTATTCCCTAAAAACTACACTACTGTTGACCAGGACCCTATTCCCTAAAAACTGCACTACTGTTGACCAGGGCCCTATTCCCTAAAAACGGCACTACTGTTGACCAGGGCCCTATTCCCTAAAAACTGCACCACTGTTGACCAGGACCCTATTGCCTAAAACTGCACTACTGTTGACCAGGGCCCTATTCCCTAAAACTGCACTACTGTTGACCAGGACCCTATTCCCTAAAAACTGCACTACTGTTGACCAGGGCCCTATTCCCTAAAAACTACACTACTGTTGACCAGGGCCCTATTCCCTAAAAACTGCACCACTGTTGACCAGGACCCTATTGCCTAAAAACTGCACTACTGTTGACCAGGGCCCTATCTCCTAAAAACTGCACTACTGTTGACCAGGGCCCTATTCCCTAAAAACTGCACTACTGTTGACCAGGGCCCTATTCCCTAAAAAATGCACTACTGTTGACCACGGCCATATTCACAAAAAACTGCACTACTGTTGACCAGGGCCATATTCCCTAAAAACTGCACTACTGTTGACCAGGACCCTATTCCCTAAAAACTGCACTACTGTTGACCAGGCCCCTATTCCCTAAAAATCTGCACTACTGTTGACCAGGGCCCTATTCCCTAAAAACTGCACTACTGTTGACCAGGACCCTATTCCCTAAAAACTGCACTACTGTTGACCAGGGCCCTATTCCCTAAAAACTGCACTACTGTTGACCAGGGCCCTATTCCCTAAAAACTGCACTACTGTTGACCAGGACCCTATTCCCTAAAAACTGCACTACTGTTGACCAGGACCCTATTCCCTAAAAACTGCACTACTGTTGACCAGGGCCCTATTCCCTAAAACTGCACTACTGTTGACCAGGACCCTATTCCCTAAAAACTGCACTACTGTTGACCAGGACCCTATTCCCTAAAAACTGCACTACTGTTGACCAGGACCCTATTCCCTAAAAACTGCACTACTGTTGACCAGGGCCCTATTCGCTAAAAACGGCACTACTGTTGACCAGGGCCCTATTCCCTAAAAAACTGCACTACTGTTGACCAGGACCCTATTCCCTAAAAACTGCACTACTGTTGACCAGGGCCCTATTCCCTAAAAACTGCACTACTGTTGACCAGGGCCATATTCCCTAAAAACTGCACTACTGTTGACCAGGGCCCTATTCCCTAAAAACTGGCACTACTGTTGACCAGGGCCCTATTCCTAAAAACTGCACTACTGTTGACCAGGGCCCTATTCCCTAAAAACTGCACTAATGTTGACCAGGACCCTATTCCTCCTAAAAACTGCACTACTGTTGACCAGGGCCCTATTCCCTAAAAACTGCACTACTGTTGACCAGGAACCCTATTCCCTAAAAACTGCACTACTGTTGACCAGGGCCCTATTCCCTAAAAACTGCACTACTGTTGACCAGGGCCCTATTCCCTAAAAACTGCACTACTGTTGACCAGGACCCTATTCCCTAAAAACTGCACTACTGTTGACCAGGGCCCTATTCGCTAAAAACGGCACTACTGTTGACCAGGGCCCTATTCCCTAAAAACTGCACTAACTGTTGACCAGGACCCTATTCCCTAAAAACTGCACTACTGTTGACCAGGGCCCTATTCCCTAAAAACTGCACTACTGTTGACCAGGGCCATATTCCCTAAAAACTGCACTACTGTTGACCAGGGCCCTATTCCCTAAAAACTGCACTACTGTTGACCAGGGCCCTATTCCCTAAAAACTGCACTACTGTTGACCAGGGCCCTATTCCCTAAAAACTGCACTAATGTTGACCAGGACCCTATTCCCTAAAAACTGCACTACTGTTGACCAGGGCCCTATTCCCTAAAAAACTGCACTACTGTTGACCAGGACCCTATTCCCTAAAAACTGCACTACTGTTGACCAGGGCCCTATTCCCTAAAAACTGCACTACTGTTGACCAGGACCCTATTCCCTAAAAACTGCACTACTGTTGACCAGGGCCCTATTCCCTAAAAACTGCACTACTGTTGACCAGGGCCCTATTCCCTAAAAACTGCACTACTGTTGACCAGGGCCCTATTCCCTAAAAACTGCACTACTGTTGACCAGACCCTATTCCCTAAAAACTGCACTACTGTTGACCAGGGCCCTATTCCCTAAAAACTGCACTACTGTTGACCAGGGCCCTATTCCCTAAAAACTGCACTACTGTTGACCAGGGCCCTAATTCCCTAAAAACTGCACTACTGTTGACCAGGGCCCTATTCCCTAAAAACTGCACTACTGTTGACCAGGGCCCTATTCCCTAAAAAAACGGCACTACTGTTGACCAGGGCCCTATTCCCTAAAAAACTGCACTACTGTTGACCAGGGCCCTATTCTCCCTAAAAACTGCACTACTGTTGACCAGGGCCCTATTCCCTAAAAAACTGCACTACTGTTGACCAGGGCCCTATTCCCTAAAAACTGCACTACTGTTGACCAGGGCCCTATTCCCTAAAAACTGCACTACTGTTGACCAGGGCCCTAATTCCCTAAAAACTGCACTACTGTTGACCAGGGCCCTATCTCCTAAAAACTGCACTACTGTTGACCAGGGCCCTATTCCCTAAAAACTGCACTACTGTTGACCAGGACCCTATTCCCTAAAAAATGCACTACTGTTGACCAGGACCCTATTCCCTAAAAACTGCACTACTGTTGACCAGGACCCTATTCCCTAAAAACTGCACTACTGTTGACCAGGGCCCTATTCCCTAAAAACTGCACTACTGTTGACCAGGACCCTATTCCCTAAAAACTGCACTACTGTTGACCAGGGCCCTATTCCCTAAAAACTGCACTACTGTTGACCAGGGCCCTATTCCCTAAAAACTGCACTACTGTTGACCAGGACCCTATTCCCTAAAAACTGCACTACTGTTGACCAGGACCCTATTTCCCTAAAAACTGCACTACTGTTGACCAGGGCCCTAATTCCCTAAAAACTGCACTACTGTTGACCAGGGCCCTATTCCCTAAAAACTGCACTACTGTTGACCAGGACCCTATTCCCTAAAAACTGCACTACTGTTGACCAGGGCCCTATTCCCTAAAAACTGCACTACTGTTGACCAGGACCCTATTCCCTAAAAACTGCACTACTGTTGACCAGGGCCCTATTCCCTAAAAACTGCACTACTGTTGACCAGGGCCCTATTCCCTAAAAACTGCACTACTGTTGACCAGGACCCTATTCCCTAAAAACTGCTCTACTGTTGACCAGGGCCCTATTCCCTAAAAACTGCACTACTGTTGACCAGGGCCCTATTCCCTAAAAACGGCACTACTGTTGACCAGGGCCCTATTCCCTAAAAAACGGCACTACTGTTGACCAGGGCCCTATTCCCTAAAAACTGCACTACTGTTGACCAGGGCCCTATTCCCTAAAAACTGCACTACTGTTGACCAGGGCCCTATTCCCTAAAAACTGCACTACTGTTGACCAGGACCCTATTCCCTAAAAACTGCACTACTGTTGACCAGGGCCCTATTCCCTAAAAACTGCACTACTGTTGACCAGGGCCCTATTCCCTAAAAACTGCACTACTGTTGACCAGGGCCCTATTCCCTAAAAACTGCACTACTGTTGACCAGGGCCCTATTCCCTAAAAACTGCACTACTGTTGACCAGGGCCCTATTCCCTAAAAACTGCACTACTGTTGACCAGGGCCCTATTCCCTAAAAACTGCACTACTGTTGACCAGGGCCCTATTCCCTAAAAACTGCACTACTGTTGACCAGGGCCCTATTCCCTAAAAACTGCACTACTGTTGACCAGGGCCCTATTCCCTAAAAAACTGCACTACTGTTGACCAGGACCCTATTCCCTAAAAACTGCACTACTGTTGACCAGGGCCCTATTCCCTAAAAACTGCACTACTGTTGACCAGGGCCCTATTCCCTAAAAAACTGCACTACTGTTGACCAGGGCCCTATTCCCTAAAAACTGCACTACTGTTGACCAGGGCCCTATTCCCTAAAAACTGCACTACTGTTGACCAGGGCCCTATTCCCTAAAAACTGCACTACTGTTGACCAGGACCCTATTCCCTAAAAACTGCACTACTGTTGACCAGGACCCTATTCCCTAAAAACTGCACTACTGTTGACCTAAAAGATTCTGGTTGAATGAAGCAGATAGAAATATAATAATAAAATAGTCAAAATGTTGTACAAAACCATCCATTTGTACTGTCTCCTTACGCACATACGGTATCACCACCCAGCCGACAAAGATTAGGAAGACCATGAGAAGTACTCCCTGTCCCAAGTCTCTCAGAGGACTAGCCAGGTCGGCACCAAATTTTGCTCATACAGTCTGTGTTTTTTCCACTTTACAGATATATTGTTTATCCTAATTCTGACTAAGACTACACACATCAGATTATAATTTAGGATTCTAATCAATTTCATACATATAAGGTTTCAGAGTGGAATTATTTCATCATTATCTTTCAACATTTAAAGTATTTTATCAAAAGTAAACTACTGTTGACCAGGGCCCTAATGTCTCTCTCTCTCCTCCCTCTTCCCCTCTGCTTCTCGCCCTCTCTTCTCTCTCTCTCTCCCTCTCTCTTCTATTCTCTAATCTCTCTCTCCCCCCTTGTTCTCTCTCATCTCTCCTCTCTCTCCTCTCCTCCCCCGCCCTCTCTCTCCTCTCCTCCCTTGCTCTCTCTCTCTCTCTGCTCCTCTCTCCCCAACAAGCCTCTCTCTGCTCCTCTCGTCTCTCCTATCTCTCCCCCCCGCTCTCTCTCCTCTCCCCCCCCCTCTCTCTTCTCTTCTCTCTCTTCCCCCCCCCCCCCTCTCGTCTCTCTCTCTCTCTCTCTCTCCTCTGCTCTCTCCCCTCTCTCTCTCCTCTCTCTCTCCTCTGCGTCCCCCTCTCTCTCTCCTCACTCTCTCTAGTCTCTCTCTCTCTCTCCTCTCTCTGTGTCATTTCCAAAAACAGAATATCTCCCCTTCACTGCAGCAGTGAGTTGTTAACCATGGCAACGGCCCATTGGCACCTCTATACCAAGCAGTACCTCAGAACATAGTCTCTGGTCTCTAATAGAGAGAGAGAGATGTTCTCACACACACCTCTCCTGCCCTGTCCCTCACAAGTTCACATCCTTTCACCTCAAGCCTCTCTGATCCTCAAGCCTCTCTGATCCTCAAGCTCTCTGATCTCTCTGTGTGTTCTCTCTCTGTGTGTTCTGTCTCTGTGTGTTCTGTCTCTGTGTGTTCTGTCTCTGTGTGTTCTGTCTCTGTGTGTTCTGTCTCTGTGTGTTCTCTCTCTCTGTGTTTTGTCTCTGTGTGTTCGGTCTCTGTGTGTTCTGTCTCTGTGTGTTCTGTCTCTGTGTGTTCTGTCTCTGTGTGTTCTGTCTCTGTGTGTTCTGTCTCTGTGTGTTCGGTCTCTGTGTGTTAGGGCTCTGTGTGTTCTGTCTCTCTGTGTTCTGTCTCTGTGTATTCTGTCTCTGTGTGTTCTCTCTCTGTGCGTTCTGTCTCTGTGCGTTCTGTCTCTGTGCGTTCTGTCTCTGTGCGTTCTGTCTCTGTGCGTTCTGTCTCTGTGCGTTGTCTCTGTGCGTTGTGTCTCTGTGTGTTCTGTCTCTGTGTGTTCTGTCTCTGTGTTCTGTCTCTGTTCAATCTGTCTCTGTGTTCTGTCTCTGTGTTCTGTCTCTGTGTTCTGTCTCTGTTCAATCTGTCTCTGTGTTCTGTCTCTGTGTGTTCTGTACCTGTGTTCTGTCTCTGTGTTCAATCTGTCTCTGTGTTCTGTCTCGGTGTGTTCTGTCTCTGTGTGTTCTGTCTCTCTGTGTTCTGTCTCTCTGTGTTCTGTCTCTCTGTGTTCTGTCTCTGTGTGTTCTGTCTCTGTGCGTTCTGTCTCTGTGTTCTGTCTCTGTGTGTTCTCTCTCTCTGTGTTCTGTCTCTCTGTGTTCTGTCTCTCTGTGTTCTGTCTCTGTGCGTTCTGTCTTTGTGTCATCACCGTGTTTGGGGACCTTGTTGGAGGCCGGTTCTGGGGTGTCAGGAGAGGTGGTGTCTGCTCCATCATCAACCAGTTGGATCTGATGGAGGGAGGAGGAGAGGAGAAGAGGAGAGGAGAGGAGGAAGTGACAGGAGAGGAGAGGAGAGGAGAGGAGAGGAGAGGAGAGGAGAGGAGAGGAGAGGAGAGGAGAGGAGAGGAAGTGAGAGGAGAGGAGAGGAGAGGAGAGGAGAGGAGAGGAGAGGAGAGGAGAGGAGAGGAGAGGAGAGGAGAGGAGAGGAGAGGAGAGGAGAGGAGAGGAAGTGACAGGAGAGGAGAGGAGAGGAAGTGAGAGGAGAGGAGAGGAGAGGAAGTGACAGGAGAGGAAGTGACAGGAGAGGAGAGGAGAGGAGAGGAGAGGAGAGGAGAGGAGAGGAGAGGAGAGGAGAGGAGAGGAGGTAGCAAGAGAGGAGAGGAGAGGAGAGGAGAGGAGAGGAGAGGAGAGGAGAGGAGAGGAGAGGAGAGGAGAGGAGAGGAGAGGAGAGGAGAGGGAAAGAGGGATGAAATCTGATCACAAAGCAACTGAATATGAATTATTTGGTATCCACAGCAACCTTTGTAGCTCGCACCTACTGCAGGCTCACCATAACCCAGACAGGTCTGTCTCTTCTATCTGTTCTGTTCATTGATAATAGTCACCATAACCCACACAGGCCTGTCTGTTCTGTCTGTTCTGTCCATTGATAATAGTCACCATAACCCACACAGGCCTGTCTGTTCTGTCCATTGATAATAGTCACCATAACCCACACAGGCCTGTCTGTTCTGTCTGTTCTGTCCATTGATAATAGTCACCATAACCCACACAGGCCTGTCTGTTCTGTCCATTGATAATAGTCACCATAACCCACACAGGCCTGTCTGTTCTGTCCATTGATAATAGTCACCATAACCCACACAGGCCTGTCTGTTCTGTCCATTGATAATAGTCACCATACCCCACACAGGCCTGTCTGTTCTGTCCATTGATAATAGTCACCATAACCCACACAGGCCTGTCTGTTCTGTTTATTGATAATAGTCACCATAACCCACACAGGCCTGTCTGTTCTGTCCATTGATAATAGTCCCCATAACCCAGTTGTGGTACCTACCTGTGACTGCCGTACGAAGATGCCATGGTTCTCATGGCAGGTGAAGTATCTCTTCCCCTGGACTGTGCCATCGTTCTTCCCCTTCGACTCGTCGAGGATCACTCCCACCCACTTCCCTGTGGAGAAGAGCGTTGCACCGATATATGCCACTGTTCCGCGGTGCCCCTTCCCAATCACCTCCACCCGGGAACCCACCTTGGCCGGCCGGCCACCCCCGTCTGAACTCATCCTGCTGCTGCCACTACTGGTGGTCTGGAGGACAGAGGACAGGAGGTTAGTTCACTACGAGTGGTCTGGAGGACAGGAGGTTAGTTCACTACTAGTGGTCTGGAGGACAGGAGGTTAGTTCACTACTAGTGGTCTGGAGGACAGGAGGTTAGTTCACTACTAGTGGTCTGGAGGACAGGAGGTTAGTTCACTACTAGTGGTCTGGAGGACAGGAGGTTAGTTCACTACTAGTGGTCTGGAGGACAGGAGGTTAGTTCACTACTAGTGGTCTGGAGGACAGGAGGTTAGTTCACTACTAGTGGTCTGGAGGACAGGAGGTTAGTTCACTACTAGTGGTCTGGAGGACAGGAGGTTAGTTCACTACTAGTGGTCTGGAGGACAGGAGGTTAGTTCACTACTAGTGGTCTGGAGGACAGGGGGTTAGTTCACTACTAGTGGTCTGGGGGACAGGAGGTTAGTTCACTACTAGTGGTCTGGAGGACTAGTGGTATGGAGGACAGGAGGTTAGACTGGATGACAGAGGACAGGAGGTTAGTTCACTACTGGTGGTCTGGGTAGATAGTAGTCCTATAGTATGTAGTAGTCATATAGTAGTCCTATAGTAGGTAGTGCTTCTACACCTGCATTGCTTGCTGTTTGGGGTTTTAGGCTGGGTTTCTGTACAGCACTTTGAGATATCAGCTGATGTACGAAGGGCTATATAAATACATTGGATTTGATTTTGATTTGATTTAGTAGTCCTATAGTATGTAGTAGTCCTATAGTAGGTAGTAGTCCTATAGTAGGTAGTAGTCCTATAAGAGGTAGTAGTCCTATAGTAGGTAGTAGTCCTATAGTAGGTAGTAGTCCTATAGTAGGTAGTAGTCCTATAAGAGGTAGTAGTCCTATAGTAGGTAGTAGTCCTATAGTAGGTAGTAGTCCTATAAGAGGTAGTAGTTCTATAGTATGTAGTAGTCCTATAGTAGTCCTATAGTATGTAGTAGTCCTATAGTAGTTTCTATAGTAGGTAGTAGTCCTATAGTAGGTAGTAGTCCTATAGTATATAGTAGTCCTATAGGAGTCCCATGGTATGTAGTAGTCCTATAGTAGTCCTATAGTAGGGTAGTAGTCCTATAGTATGTAGTAGTCCTATAGTAGTCCTATAGTAGTCCTATAGTAGGTAGTAGTCCTATAGTACGTAGTAGTCCTATAGTATGTAGTAGTCCTATAGTAGGTAGTAGTCCTATAGTAGGTAGTAGTCCTATAGTAGGTAGTAGTCCTATAGTATGTAGTAGTCATATAGTAGTCCTATAGTATGTAGTAGTCCTATAGTAGTCCTATAGTAGGTAGTAGTCCTATAGTATATAGTAGTCCTATAGGAGTCCTATGGTATGTAGTAGTCCTATAGTATGTAGTAGTCCTATAGTAGTCCTATAGTAGGTAGTAGTCCTATAGTAGTCCTATAGTATGTAGTAGTCCTATAGTAGGTTAGACTGGATGACATAGTACTGTAGTAGTCCTACAGTATGTAGTAGTCCTATAGTATGTAGTAGTCCTATAGTAGGTAGTAGTCCTATAGTAGGTAGTAGTCCTATAGTAGGTAGTAGTCCTATAGTAGGTAGTAGTCCTATAGTAGGTAGTAGTCCTATAGTAGTCCTATAGTAGGTAGTAGTTCTATAGTAGGTAGTAGTCCGATAGTAGGTAGTAGTTCCTATAGTAGTCCTATAGTAGGTAGTAGTCCTATAGTAGGGTAGTAGTCCTATAGTAGTCCTATAGTAGTCCTATAGTAGGTAGTAGTTCTATAGTAGGTAGTAGTCCGATAGTAGGTAGTAATCCTATAGTAGTCCTATAGTAGTCCTATAGTAGGTAGTAGTTCTATAGTAGGTAGTAGTCCGATAGTAGGTAGTAATCCTATAGTAGTCCTATAGTAGTCCTATAGGTAGGTAGTAGTCCGATAGTAGGTAGTAGTCCTATAGTAGTCCTATAGTAGGTAGTAGTCCTATAGTAGGTAGTAGTCCTATAGTAGTCCTATAGTAGGTAGTAGTTCTATAGTAGGTAGTAGTCCGATAGTAGGTAGTAGTCCTATAGTAGTCCTATAGTAGGTAGTAGTCCTATAGTAGGTAGTAGTCCTATAGTAGTCCTATAGTAGGTAGTAGTTCTATAGTAGGTAGTAGTCCGATAGTAGGTAGTAGTCCTATAGTAGTCCTATAGTAGGTAGTAGTCCTATAGTAGGTAGTAGTCCTATAGTAGTCCTATAGTAGGTAGTAGTCCTATAGTAGTCCTATAGTAGTCCCTATAGTAGGTAAGTAGTCCTATAGTAGTCCTATAGTAGGTAGTAGTCCTATGTAGTCCTATAGTAGTTCTATAGTAGGTAGTAGTCCTATAGTAGTCCTATAGTAGTCCTATAGTAGTCCTATAGTAGTCCTATAGTAGGTAGTAGTCCGATAGTAGGTAGTAGTCCTATAGTAGTCCTATAGTAGTCCTATAGTAAGTAGTAGTCCTATAGTAGTCCTATAGTAGGTAGTAGTCCTATAGTAGGTAGTAGTCCTATAGTAGTCCTATAGTAGGTAGTAGTCCGATAGTAGGTAGTAGTCCTATAGTAGTCCTATAGTAGGTAGTAGTCCGATAGTAGGTAGTAGTCCTATAGTAGTCCTATAGTAGTCCTATAGTAGTCCTATAGTAGGTAGTAGTCCTATAGTAGGTAGTAGTCCTATAGTAGTCCTATAGTAGGTAGTAGTCCGATAGTAGGTAGTAGTCCTATAGTAGGCCTATAGTAGGTAGTAGTCCGATAGTAGGTAGTAGGCCTATAGTAGTCCTATAGTAGTCCTAAAGTAGTCCTATAGTAGGTAGTAGTCCTATAGTAGGTAGTAGTCCGATAGTAGGTAGTAGTCCTATAGTAGGTAGTAGTCCTATAGTAGTCCTATAGTAGTCCTATAGTAGTCCTATAGTAGGTAGTAGTCCTATAGTAGTCCTATAGTAGTCCTATAGTAGGTAATAGTCCTATAGTAGGTAGTAGTCCTATAGTAGGTAGTAGTCCTATAGTAGGTAGTAGTCCGATAGTAGGTAGTAGTCCTATAGTAGGTAGTAGTCCTATAGTAGGTAGTAGTTCTATAGTAGGTAGTAGTCCTATAGTAGTCCTATAGTAGGTAGTAGTTCTATAGTAGGTAGTAGTCCGATAGTAGGTAGTAGTCCTATAGTAGGTAGTAGTCCGATAGTAGGTAGTAGTCCTATAGTAGTCCTATAGTAGGTAGTAGTCCGATAGTAGGTAGTAGTCCTATAGTAGTCCTATAGTAGGTAGTAGTTCTATAGTAGGTAGTAGTCCTATAGTAGGTAGTAGTCCTATAGTAGTCCTATAGTAGGTAGTAGTTCTATAGTAGGTAGTAGTCCGATAGTAGGTAGTAGTCCTATAGTAGGTAGTAGTCCTATAGTAGGTAGTAGTTCTATAGTAGGTAGTAGTCCGATAGTAGGTAGTAGTCCTATAGTAGTCCTATAGTAGGTAGTAGTCCTATAGTAGGTAGTAGTCCTATAGTAGGTAGTAGTCCTATAGTAGGTAGTAGTCTGATAGTAGGTAGTAGTCCTATAGTAGGTAGTAGTCCTATAGTAGGTAGTAGTCCTATAGTATGTAGTAGTCCTATAGTAGGTAGTAGTCCTATAGTATGTAGTAGTCCTATAGTATGTAGTAGTCCTATAGTAGTTCTATAGTAGGTAGTAGTCCTATAGTAGTCCTATAGTAGGTAGTAGTCCTATAGTAGGTAGTAGTCCTATAGTAGTCCTATAGTAGGTAGTAGTCCTATAGTATGTAGTAGTCCTATAGTAGTCCTATAGTAGGTAGTAGTCCTATAGTAGTCCTATAGTAGGTAGTAGTCCCTATAGTAGTCCTATAGTAGGTAGTAGTCCTATAGTAGGTAGTAGTCCTATAGTAGGTAGTAGTCCTATAGTATGTAGTAGTCCTATAGTAGGTAGTAGTCCTATAGTATATAGTAGTCCTATAGTATGTAGTAGTCCTATAGTATGTAGTAGTCCTATAGTAGTTCTATAGTAGGTAGTAGTCCTATAGTAGTCCTATAGTAGGTAGTAGTCCTATAGTAGGTAGTAGTCCTATAGTAGGTAGTAGTCCTATAGTAGTCCTATAGTAGTTCTATAGTAGGTAGTAGTCCTATAGTAGTCCTATAGTAGGTAGTAGTCCTATAGTAGGTAGTAGTCCTATAGTAGTAGTAGTCCTATAGTAGGTAGTAGTCCTATAGTAGTCCTATAGTAGTTCTATAGTAGGTAGTAGTCCTATAGTAGTCCTATAGTAGTTCTATAGTAGGTAGTAGTCCTATAGTAGGTAGTAGTCCTATAGTAGTTCTATAGTAGGGTAGTAGTCCTATAGTAGGTAGTAGTCCTATAGTAGGTAGTAGTCCTATAGTAGGTAGTAGTCCTATAGTAGGTAGTACTCCTATAGTAGGTAGTAGTCCGATATAGTAGTCTAGTAGTCTATAGTAGGTAGTAAGTCCTATAGTAGGTAGTATCCTATAGTAGGTAGTAGTCCTATAGTAGGTAGTAGTCCTATAGTAGGTAGTAGTCCTATAGTAAGGTAGTAGTCTATAGTAGGTAGTAGTCCTATAGTAGGTAGTAGTCCTATAGTAGGTAGTAGTCCTATATAGTAGTAGTCCTATAGTAGGTAGTAGTCTATAGTAGGTTAGTGCCTATAGTAGGTAGTAGTCCTATAGTAGGTAGTAGTCCTATAGTAGGTAGTAGTCCTATAGTAGGTAGTAGTCCTATAGTAGGTAGTAGTCCTATAGTAGTTCTATAGTAGGTAGTAGTCCTATAGTAGGTAGTAGTCCTATAGTAGGTAGTAGTCCTATAGTAGGTAGTAGTCCTATAGTAGGTAGTAGTCCTATAGTAGGTAGTAGTCCTATAGTAGGTAGTAGTCCTATAGTAGGTAGTAGTCCTATAGTAGTTCTATAGTAGGTAGTAGTCCTATAGTAGGTAGTAGTCCTATAGTAGGTAGTAGTCCTATAGTAGGTAGTAGTCCTATAGTAGGTAGTAGTCCTATAGTAGGTAGTAGTCCTATAGGTAGTAGTCCTATAGTAGGTAGTAGTCCTATAGTAGGTAGTAGTCCTATAGTAGGTAGTAGTCCTATAGTAGGTAGTAGTCCTATAGTAGGTAGTAGTCCTATAGTAGGTAGTAGTCCTATAGTAGGTAGTAGTCCTATAGTAGGTAGTAGTCCTATAGTAGGTAGTAGTCCTATAGTAGTCCTAGAGTGTTACTCATGTAGGAACAGCTGCACTACAACATTACTGCTGCTCTTATTACTAAAACAGATACACTACACTCGTCTGTACTACAACAACAGAGCACTATTTCCGTGGTACTGCAGAGTATGAGCTGTTCCATTTGAATAGGGACTATTGCTCACTCTATTGCTCAAGCATCCTTGGTACGAAGTGCTTTGGTGGACTAGTTGAAGAGCACCAAGCAAGATGAAATTAAAGATTCATTATGTTTTATACAATACTCAGCCTGAGCCTGAGACCAAGGACACAACCCAAAGGGCACCCTATCCGCTATATAGTGCACTACTTTTGTAGTATATAGTGCACTACTTTTTAGAGTCTTGGGTATTGGGCAACCATTTGGGATGTAGCCCAGTTCACCATGCTGCAGAAGGAGGAAGCATCCTTAATGATTTAATACTACTCTACTCTTACACACACACACACACACACACACACACACACACACACACACACACACACACACACACACACACACACACACACACACACACACACACACACACACACACACACACACACACACACACACACACACACACACAATGACAAACAGGGCCCTACCAGCTAACAGCTATACCACTGAGTCTGGAAACAAACAGTGCCCTACCAGCTAACAGCTACACCACTGAGTCTGGCACCGAACAGGGCCCTACAGCTAACAGCTAGACCCCTGAGTCTGGCACCGAACAGAGCCCTACCAGCTAAGAGCTACATCACTGAGTCTGGCACCGAACAGGGCCCTACCAGCTAAGAGCTACACCACTGAGTCTTGCACCGAACAGGGCCCTACCAGCTAACACTTCCATCACTGAGTCTGGCACCGAACAGGGCCCTACCAGCTAACAGCTATACCACTGAGTCTGGAAACAAACAGTGCCCTACCAGCTAACAGCTACACCACTGAGTCTGGCACCGAACAGGGCCCTACCAGCTAACAGCTACACCACTGAGTCTGGCACCGAACAGGGCCCTACAGCTAACAGCTAGACCCCTGAGTCTGGCACCGAACAGAGCCCTACCAGCTAAGAGCTACACCACTGAGTCTGGCACCGAACAGGGCCCTACCAGCTAACACTTCCATCACTGAGTCTGGCACCGAACAGGGCCCTACCAGCTAACAGCTTCACCACTGAGTCTGGCACCGAACAGGGCCCTACCAGCTAACACTTCCATCACTGAGTCTGGCACCGAACAGGGCCCTACCAGCTAACAGCTACACCACTGAGTCTGGCACCAAACAGGGCCCTACCAGCTAACAGCTACACCACTGAGTCTGGCACCGAACAGGGCCCTACCAGCTAACAGCTACACCACTGAGTCTGGCACCGAACAGGGCCCTACAGCTAACAGCTAGACCCCTGAGTCTGGCACCGAACAGAGCCCTACCAGCTAAGAGCTATACCACTGAGTCTGGCACCGAACAGGGCCCTACCAGCTAAGAGCTACACCACTGAGTCTTGCACCGAACAGGGCCCTACCAGCTAACACTTCCATCACTGAGTCTGGCACCGAACAGGGCCCTACCAGCTAACAGCTATACCACTGAGTCTGGAAACAAACAGTGCCCTACCAGCTAACAGCTACACCACTGAGTCTGGCACCGAACAGGGCCCTACCAGCTAACAGCTACACCACTGAGTCTGGCACCGAACAGGGCCCTACAGCTAACAGCTAGACCCCTGAGTCTGGCACCGAACAGAGCCCTACCAGCTAAGAGCTACACCACTGAGTCTGGCACCGAACAGGGCCCTACCAGCTAACACTTCCATCACTGAGTCTGGCACCGAACAGGGCCCTACCAGCTAACAGCTTCACCACTGAGTCTGGCACCGAACAGGGCCCTACCAGCTAACACTTCCATCACTGAGTCTGGCACCGAACAGGGCCCTACCAGCTAACAGCTACACCACTGAGTCTGGCACCAAACAGGGCCCTACCAGCTAACAGCTACACCACTGAGTCTGGCACCGAACAGGGCCCTACCAGCTAACAGCTACACCACTGAGTCTGGCACCGAACAGGGCCCTACAGCTAACAGCTAGACCCCTGAGTCTGGCACCGAACAGAGCCCTACCAGCTAAGAGCTACACCACTGAGTCTGGCACTGAACAGGGCCCTACCAGCTAACACTTCCATCACTGAGTCTGGCACCGAACAGGGCCCTACCAGCTAACAGCTTCACCACTGAGTCTGGCACCGAACAGGGCCCTACCAGCTAACACTTCCATCACTGAGTCTGGCACCGAACAGGGCCCTACCAGCTAACAGCTACACCACTGAGTCTGGCACCGAACAGGGCCCTACCAGCTAACAGCTACACCACTGAGTCTGGCACCAAACAGGGCCCTACCAGCTAACAGCTACACCACTGAGTCTGGCACCAAACAGGGCCCTACCAGCTAACAGCTACACCGCTGAGTCTGGCACCAAACAGGGCCCTACCAGCTAACAGCTACACCACTGAGTCTGGCACCAAACAGGGCCCTACCAGCTAACAGATACACCACTGAGTCTGGCACCAAACAGGGCCCTACAGCTAACAGCTACACCACTGAGTCTGGCACCAAACAGGGCCCAACCAGCTAACAGCTACACCACTGACTCTGGCACAAAACAGGGCCCAACCAGCTAACAGCTACACCACTGAGTCTGGCACCAAACAGGGCCCTACCAGCTAACAGCTACACCACTGAGTCTGGCACCAAACAGGGCCCGACAGCTAACAGCTACACCACTGAGTCTGGCACCAAACAGGGCCCTACAGCTAACAGCTACACCACTGAGTCTGGCACCAAACAGGGCCCTACCAGCTAACAGGGCCCGACAGCTAACAGCTACACCACTGAGTCTGGCACCAAACAGGGCCCTACCAGCTAACAGCTACACCGCTGAGTCTGGCACCAAACAGGGCCCTACCAGCTAACAGCTACACCACTGAGTCTGGCACCAAACAGGGCCCTACCAGCTAACAGATACACCACTGAGTCTGGCACCAAACAGGGCCCTACAGCTAACAGCTACACCACTGAGTCTGGCACCAAACAGGGCCCAACCAGCTAACAGCTACACCACTGAGTCTGGCACCAAACAGGGCCCTACCAGCTAACAGCTACACCACTGAGTCTGGCACCAAACAGGGCCCGACAGCTAACAGCTACACCACTGAGTCTGGCACCAAACAGGGCCCTACAGCTAACAGCTACACCACTGAGTCTGGCACCAAACAGGGCCCTACCAGCTAACAGCTACACCACTGAGTCTGGCACCAAACAGGGCCCTACCAGCTAACAGCTACACCACTGAGTCTGGCACCAAACAGGGCCCGACAGCTAACAGCTACACCACTGAGTCTGGCACCAAACAGGGCCCTACAGCTAACAGCTACACCACTGAGTCTGGCACCAAACAGGGCCCTACCAGCTAACAGCTACACCACTGAGTCTGGCACCAAACAGGGCCCTACCAGCTAACAGGGCCCGACAGCTAACAGCTACACCACTGAGTCTGGCACCAAACAGGGCCCTACAGCTAACAGCTACACCACTGAGTCTGGCACCAAACAGGGCCCTACCAGCTAACAGCTACACCACTGAGTCTGGCACCAAACAGGGCCCTACCAGCTAACAGCTACACCACTGAGTCTGGCACCAAACAGGGCCCTACCAGCTAACAGCTACACCACTGAGTCTGGCACCAAACAGGGCCCTACAGCTAACAGCTACACCACTGAGTCTGGCACCAAACAGGGCCCTACCAGCTAACAGCTACACCACTGAGTCTGGCACCAAACAGGGCCCTACCAGCTAACAGGGCCCTACCAGCTAACAGCTACACCACTGAGTCTGGCACCAAACAGGGCCCTACCAGCTAACAGCTACACCACTGAGTCTGGCACCAAACAGGGCCCTACCAGCTAACAGGGCCCTACCAGCTAACAGAGTTAGTACTAAACCAGGTCAAGTCCTCAGTGTGGACTGTAAAGTACACATAAGGACATTCCCAAATGGCAATCTATCCCCTATATGGTGCACTTCTTCGACCAGGGCTTCATGTCAACAAGTATTCAGCATTTCCCTGACAGATCTGACAAGGTATAGCTATGATGTCATCGCTCCTTCCCATAACAGCTGTGATGTCATCCCTCCTGAGTCAGTGTCTTATGACAAACAGGAAGTGATCCAGGGCCTCGGAGCTGAGACTGGTTTTCCAGTAACAACAGCAATATACAGTTGAAGTCAGATGTTTACATACACGTAGTTTGGTGCCAGACGTAGGTTGTTTTTCAACCACTCCACACATTTCTTGTTAAACAAACTATAGTTTTGGCTTAAGGACAACAAAAGTCAAGGTATTGGAGTGGCCGTCACAAAGCCCTGACCTCAATCCTATAGACAATTTGCGGGCAGAACCGAAAAAGCATGTGCGAGCAAGGAGGCCTACAAACCTGACTCAGTTACACCAGCTCTGTCAGGAGGAAGGAGGCCTACAAACCTGACTCAGTTACACCAGCTCTGTCAGGAGGAAGGAGGCCTACAAACCTGACTCAGTTACACCAGCTCTGTCAGGAGGAAGGAGGCCTACAAACCTGACTCAGTTACACCAGCTCTGTCAGAAGGAAGGAGGCCTACAAACCTGACTCAGTTACACCAGCTCTGTCAGGAGGAATGGGACAAAATGATTATCTCTACTACTATTGCGACATTTCACATTCTTAAAATGAAGTGGTTGATCCTAACTGACCTAAAACAGGGAATTTTTACTTGGATTAAATGTCAGGAATTGTGGAAAACTGAGTTTAAATGTATTTGACTTCAACTGTAACTACAGCCAACACTAAACAACCATAAACACTAGCTAAGACATACCTCATACACCCCTACACCCCTCCACCTCTCCGGCCCATACAAACACAGATCTCAACCCAACACACACCACAAACCTCTTGAAAAACCCAGACCCCACAGACAGGAGGAAGGTAACAGTGCTGTACACAGACACCATGTAGGTTAGTCTAACACTCCTCTCATCCAGACTGCACATAAACAACACCGGAAACTGTACATAGAGTAAGTAGGTAGGCTAACAGTCAACACCCATTGACTGTAGGTAGGCTAACAGTCAACACCCATTGACTGTAGGTAGGCTGACAGTCAACACCCATTGACTGTAGGTAGGCTAACAGTCAACACCCATTGACTGTAGGTAGGCTAACAGTCAACACACCCATTGACTGTAGGTAGGCTAACAGTCAACACCCATTGCCTGTAGGTAGGCTAACAGTCAACACACCCATTGACTCCTCTATACAGGCAGCCCCCTACCAGACACTAACCCACTCCTATCCACAGGCAGCCCCCCTACCAGACACTAACCCACTCCTCTACACAGGCAGCCCCCTCCCAGACACTAACCCACTCCTCTATACAGGCAGCCCCCTACCAGACACTAACCCACTCCTCTATACAGGCAGCCCCCTCCCAGACACTAACCCACTACTATCCACAGGCAGCCCCCTACCAGACACTAACCCACTCCTCTACACAGGCAGCCCCCTACCAGACACTAACCCACTCCTATCCACAGGCAGCCCCCTACCAGACACTAACCCACTCCTCTACAAAGGCAGCCCCCTCCCAGACACTAACCCACTCCTCTATACAGGCAGCCCCCTCCCAGACACTAACCCACTACTATCCACAGGCAGCCCCCTACCAGACACTAACCCACTCCTCTACACAGGCAGCCCCCTCCCAGACACTAACCCACTCCTCTACACAGGCAGCCCCCTACCAGACACTAACCCACTCCTATCCATAGGCAGCCCCCTCCCAGACACTAACCCACTCCTCTATACAGGCAGCCCCCTACCAGACACTAACCCACTCCTATCCATAGGCAGCCCCCTCCCAGACACTAACCCACTCCTCTACACAGGCAGCCCCCTACCAGACACTAACCCACTCCTCTATACAGGCAGCCCCCTACCAGACACTAACCCACTCCTCTACACAGGCAGCCCCCCTACCAGACACTAACCCACTCCTCTATACAGGCAGCCCCCTACCAGACACTAACCCACTCCTCTACACAGGCAGCCCCCTACCAGACACTAACCCACTCCTATCCACAGGCAGCCCCCTACCAGACACTAACCCACTCCTCTATACAGGCAGCCCCCTACCAGACACTAACCCACTCCTATCCACAGGCAGCCCCCTACCAGACACTAACCCACTCCTCTATATAGGCAGCCACCTACCAGACACTAACCCACTCTTCTGTACAGGCAGCCCCCTACCAGACACTAACCCACTCCTCTATACAGGCAGCCCCCTACCAGACACTCACCCACTCCTATCCACAGGCAGCCCCCTACCAGACACTAACCCACTCCTATCCACAGGCAGCCCCCTACCAGACACTAACCCACTCCTCTATATAGGCAGCCACCTACCAGACACTAACCCACTCTTCTGTACAGGCAGCCCCCTACCAGACACTAACCCACTCCTCTATACAGGCAGCCCCCTACCAGACACTCACCCACTCCTATCCATAGGCAGCCCCCTACCAGACACTCACCCACTCCTATCCACAGGCAGCCCCCTACCAGACACTAACCCACTCCTCTATATAGGCAGCCCCCTACCAGACACTAACCCACTCCTCTATACAGGCAGCCCCTTACCAGACACTCACCCACTCCTCTACACAGGCAGCCCCCTACCAGACACTAACCCACTCCTCTACACAGGCAGCCCCCTACCAGACACTAACCCACTCCTCTACACAGGCAGCCCCCTACCAGACACTAACCCACTCCTCTATATAGGCAGCCCCCTACCAGACACTAACCCACTCCTCTGTACAGGCAGCCCCCTACCAGACACTAACCCACTCCTCTATACAGGCAGCGCCCTACCAGACACTAACCCACTCCTCTACACAGGCAGCCCCCTACCAGACACTCACCCACTCCTATCCATAGGCAGCCCCCTACCAGACACTAACCCACTCCTCTATACAGGCAGCCCCCTACCAGACACTAACCCACTCCTCTATATAGGCAGCCCCCTCCCAGACACTAACCCACTCCTCTATATAGGCAGCCCCCTACAAGACACTAACCCACTCCTCTACACAGGCAGCCCCCTACCAGACACTAACCCACTCCTCTATATAGGCAGCCCCCTACCAGACACTAAACCACTCCTCTATACAGGCAGCCCCCTCCCAGACACTAACCCACTCCTCTACACAGGCAGCCCCCTACCAGACACTAACCCACTCCTCTACACAGGCAGCCCCCCTACCAGACACTAACCCACTCCTCTACACAGGCAGCCCCCTACCAGACACTAACCCACTCCTCTATATAGGCAGCCCCCTACCAGACACTAACCCACTCCTCTGTACAGGCAGCCCCCTACCAGACACTAACCCACTCCTCTATACAGGCAGCCCCCTCCCAGACACTAACCCACTACTATCCACAGGCAGCCCCCTACCAGACACTAACCCACTCCTCTACACAGGCAGCCCCCTACCAGACACTAACCCACTCCTATCCACAGGCAGCCCCCTACCAGACACTAACCCACTCCTCTACAAAGGCAGCCCCCTCCCAGACACTAACCCACTCCTCTATACAGGCAGCCCCCTCCCAGACACTAACCCACTACTATCCACAGGCAGCCCCCTACCAGACACTAACCCACTCCTCTACACAGGCAGCCCCCTCCCAGACACTAACCCACTCCTCTACACAGGCAGCCCCCTACCAGACACTAACCCACTCCTATCCATAGGCAGCCCCCTCCCAGACACTAACCCACTCCTCTATACAGGCAGCCCCCTACCAGACACTAACCCACTCCTATCCATAGGCAGCCCCCTCCCAGACACTAACCCACTCCTCTACACAGGCAGCCCCCTACCAGACACTAACCCACTCCTCTATACAGGCAGCCCCCTACCAGACACTAACCCACTCCTCTACACAGGCAGCCCCCTACCAGACACTAACCCACTCCTCTATACAGGCAGCCCCCTACCAGACACTAACCCACTCCTCTACACAGGCAGCCCCCTACCAGACACTAACCCACTCCTATCCACAGGCAGCCCCCTACCAGACACTAACCCACTCCTCTATACAGGCAGCCCCCTACCAGACACTAACCCACTCCTATCCACAGGCAGCCCCCTACCAGACACTAACCCACTCCTCTATATAGGCAGCCACCTACCAGACACTAACCCACTCTTCTGTACAGGCAGCCCCCTACCAGACACTAACCCACTCCTCTATACAGGCAGCCCCCTACCAGACACTCACCCACTCCTATCCACAGGCAGCCCCCTACCAGACACTAACCCACTCCTATCCACAGGCAGCCCCCTACCAGACACTAACCCACTCCTCTATATAGGCAGCCACCTACCAGACACTAACCCACTCTTCTGTACAGGCAGCCCCCTACCAGACACTAACCCACTCCTCTATACAGGCAGCCCCCTACCAGACACTCACCCACTCCTATCCATAGGCAGCCCCCTACCAGACACTCACCCACTCCTATCCACAGGCAGCCCCCTACCAGACACTAACCCACTCCTCTATATAGGCAGCCCCCTACCAGACACTAACCCACTCCTCTATACAGGCAGCCCCTTACCAGACACTCACCCACTCCTCTACACAGGCAGCCCCCTACCAGACACTAACCCACTCCTCTACACAGGCAGCCCCCTACCAGACACTAACCCACTCCTCTACACAGGCAGCCCCCTACCAGACACTAACCCACTCCTCTATATAGGCAGCCCCCTACCAGACACTAACCCACTCCTCTGTACAGGCAGCCCCCTACCAGACACTAACCCACTCCTCTATACAGGCAGCGCCCTACCAGACACTAACCCACTCCTCTACACAGGCAGCCCCCTACCAGACACTCACCCACTCCTATCCATAGGCAGCCCCCTACCAGACACTAACCCACTCCTCTATACAGGCAGCCCCCTACCAGACACTAACCCACTCCTCTATATAGGCAGCCCCCTCCCAGACACTAACCCACTCCTCTATATAGGCAGCCCCCTACAAGACACTAACCCACTCCTCTACACAGGCAGCCCCCTACCAGACACTAACCCACTCCTCTATATAGGCAGCCCCCTACCAGACACTAAACCACTCCTCTATACAGGCAGCCCCCTCCCAGACACTAACCCACTCCTCTACACAGGCAGCCCCCTACCAGACACTAACCCACTCCTCTACACAGGCAGCCCCCTACCAGACACTAACCCACTCCTCTACACAGGCAGCCCCCTACCAGACACTAACCCACTCCTCTATATAGGCAGCCCCCTACCAGACACTAACCCACTCCTCTGTACAGGCAGCCCCCTACCAGACACTAACCCACTCCTCTATACAGGCAGCCCCCTACCAGACACTAACCCACTCCTCTACACAGGCAGCCCCCTACCAGACACTCACCCACTCCTATCCATAGGCAGCCCCCTACCAGACACTAACCCACTCCTCTATACAGGCAGCCCCCTACCAGACACTAACCCACTCCTCTATATAGGCAGCCCCCTCCCAGACACTAACCCACTCCTCTATATAGGCAGCCCCCTACAAGACACTAACCCACTCCTCTACACAGGCAGCCCCCTACCAGACACTAACCCACTCCTCTATACAGGCAGCCCCCTACCAGACACTAACCCACTCCTCTATATAGGCAGCCCCCTACCAGACACTAACCCACTCCTCTATACAGGCAGCCCCCTCCCAGACACTAACCCACTCCTCTATATAGGCAGCCCCCTCCCAGACACTAACCCACTCCTCTATATAGGCAGCCCCCTACCAGACACTAACCCACTCCTATCCATAGGCAGCCCCCTACCAGACACTAACCCACTCCTCTACACAGGCAGCCCCCTACCAGACACTAACCCACTCCTCTATATAGGCAGCCCCCTACCAGACACTAACCCACTCCTCTATATAGGCAGCCCCCTCCCAGACACTCACCCGGGTGTATACATTCCTCCTAGTAGTCTGAGACGACATGCTGATTCTCCAGTCTTTGCCAGGCTCCACGCTGGCCTGTCTGCTCTTATAACAATGAGGAGGAGAAGGTGACGTCGTCGGTGTGGGGGGGAGGTATTGCCGGTGTGGAGGGGGGGTTCAGTGATGCTTCTAGAGAGTCTCTCTCTCGATAATCCTCTAGGTCGCCCCTCTTCTATAGGCCTCGTACTAATACCCCCTCTAGTCCACACAGCCACAGCCCAGGAACAACTTCCCTACTCCTTGTTGGTCCTGCTGATTTCCTCCCTGTCTGGTCAGGAGAGAGGAGGGAGAGAGAGATGTATATCCTGGCTCGCTGTCTGGGCTCACAGACGGCGCTCTGCACTGACAGGAAACAGCCTCAGCCTCCGACTGCAGACTTCAGATTAGACGCCGGGCCCCGGAGGAGAGGAGGATGAATGGAGAGAAGGAAAAACAGAGCAGAGAAAGAAACTGCAGGCAGGGTTGGTCTGCTGTCTGTGCTGTGAGTGCATCAGCTGAGAGCAGAGAGAGGTAGCACTGCGCTAGTGTATGCTCTAGCTTGTTCTCTGCAGGAGGCAGGCAGGGAGGGTGGATTGCTAGGCCCAGGGAGCTACTGGGTCTTAAAGGCAGCCAGGTTTATCATCCATGACACAAACAAAGCCTATTCAAAATTGATCCATCAGACATATAGGAGAGGAAAACACTCCAACAACACAGAGCTGCATTCCAGAGCACGGGGAAGAGCTAGAGGACAAAACTGTTTAATTTGACCTTCAACAACGGTAGAGACTATTGGGCCCCTCCACGGTAGCTTTATTTTTCCTTCAACAACAGTAGAGACTATTGGGCCCCTCCACGGTAGCTTTATTTTTCCTTCAACAACGGTAGAGACTATTGGGCCCCTCCACGGTAGCTTTATTTTTCCTTCAACAACGGTAGAGACTATTGGGCCCCTCCACGGTAGCTTTATTTTTCCTTCAACAACGGTAGAGACTATTGAGCCCCTCTCAGAGGTTCCCAGTAGCTTTGTTTTTCCTTCAACAAAGGTAGAGACTATTGATCCCCTCTCAGAGCCACCTACAGGTCACACTTGCAGAACTGTTATATCAGTAGACACACAGCAGATAATGATACATGGCCAGGACAAACAAAAAGCGGGATTAATCAATTAATCATAGCAGCATCTCACCATCGAGCTAATGAATAAACCATGCTGCCACATTCATTAACTCTTAAATAGTCTGCAGCTCTGGGCACCGTATTCGTAGTGTCTCAGGGTAGGAGCGCTGATTTAGGATCAGTTCAGCCTTTTAGATTATAATGGACAGGTCCGTGAGCTCATCCTAGATCAGCACTCCTCCTCTGCACTCTTCCTCCACCCAGAACTGATCTGGGTGGAGACAGAACTGATCTGGGTGGAGACAGAACTTATCTGGGTGGAGACAGAACTGATCTGGCTGCTGACAGAACTGATCTGGGTGGAGACAGAACTTATCTGGGTGGAGACAGAACTTATCTGGGTGGAGACAGAACTGATCTGGGTGGAGACAGAACTGATCTGGCTGCTGACAGAACTGAATGAAACATCTTCTATGTCTACTGTGTTACATTGACCTGGGGGGTCGGGTGTGGGGGTTACACCAATGCCATGAACACTGTGTATATGTGATAATCTTTCTATGCTTGCAATGTGCAATGATGGAAAAGTCCTGGGTAAATAGAGATGTACTGCTTTAGTTCTCAGGCTGAGAATTGTCTGCAACTGCTGATAGTCACGCAGCCTCAAGGACGAGATAGTAGATTGAGAAACCAACGTCTAGACATGTTTTTCTCATCTTAGATACTTTGTATCTAATCCAGTGCAACAATGTTAAGGTATGATTGACGGTAGGTTGTCTACACCAACTAGTATAAAGAGTGTTGTCTCCTGTTTCGCCACACAGATCTTTACTATAGACTACTGTGGTAAATCTGTATGTGAATCTCTGTCTGCAATTGCAATTTATTACAAAATCAAATCAAATGTATTTATATAGCCCTTCTTACATCAGCTGATATCTCAAAGTGCTGTACGGAAACCCAGCCTAAAACCCCAAACAGCAAGCAATGCAGGTGTAGAAGCACGGTGGCTAGAAAAAACAATGTGCGCTAGAGTGTGTGTGTGTGTGTGAGTGTGTGTGTGCGTGCGTGCGCTCGCAAGAGTGTGTGTATTTGTGTCCCCTCTCAGTCTCAGCAGTTCCATGTGATGTTTAATTGATTTCTTTAAGAGTCATTTTGCTGTTTGCCTGAGTAATAGGAGATGGAAGGGAGTTCCATGTGATCACGGCTCTGTATAATACCGCAAGTTGCCGTGAATTTGTTTTGGACTTGGGGACTGTGAAGAGACCCCTGGTGGCATGTCTAGTGGGGTATGTCTGGGTGTCTGAAGAGATCCCTGATGGCATGTCTTGTGGGGTATAGATTAGTGTCTGAAGAGACCCCTGAAGGCATGTCTTGTGGGGTATGTCTGGGTGTCTGAAGAGACCCCTGATGGCATGTCTTGTGGGGTATGTATTAGTGTCTGAAGAGACCCCTGGTGGCATGTCTTGTGGCGTATGTATTGGTGTCTGAAGAGACCCCTGGTGGCATGTCTTGTGAGGTATGTATTAGTGTCTGAAGAGACCCCTGGTGGCATGTCTTGTGGGGTATGTCTTGGTGTCTGAAGAGATCCCTGGTGCTATGTCTTGTGGGGTATGTATTGGTGTCTGAAGAGACCCCTGTTGACATGTCTTGTGGGGTATGTATTGGTGTCTGAAGAAAACCCCTGGTGGCATGTCTAGTGGGATATGTATTAATGTCTGAAGAGACCCCTGGTGCTATGTCTTGTGGGGTATGTATTGGTGTCTGAAGAGATCCCTGGTGCTATGTCTTGTGGGGTATGTATTGGTGTCTGAAGAGACCCCTGGTGCTATGTCTTGTGGGATATGTATTAATGTCTGAAGAGACCCCTGGTGCTATGTCTTGTGGGGTATGTATTGGTGTCTGAAGAGATCCCTGGTGCTATGTCTTGTGGGGTATGTATTGGTGTCTGAAGAGACCCCTGGTGCTATGTCTTGTGGGGTATGTATTGGTGTCTGAAGAGACCCCTGGTGCTATGTCTTGTGGGATATGTATTAATGTCTGAAGAGACCCCTGGTGCTATGTCTTGTGGGGTATGTATTGGTGTCTGAAGAGATCCCTGGTGCTATGTCTTGTGGGGTATGTATTGGTGTCTGAAGAGACCCCTGGTGCTATGTCTTGTGGGGTATGTATTGGTGTCTGAAGAGACCCCTGGTGGCATGTCTTGTGGGGTATGTATTGGTGTCTGAAGAGACCCCTGGTGCTATGTCTTGTGGGGTATGTATTGGTGTCTGAAGAGACCCCTGGTGGCATGTCTTGTGGGGTATGTATTGGTGTCTGAAGAGACCCCTGGTGGCATGTCTTGTGGGGTATGTATTAGTGTCTGAAGAGACCCCTGGTGGCATGTCTTGTGGGGTATGTATTGGTGTCTGAAGAGACCCCTGGTGGCATGTCTTGTGGGGTATGTATTGGTGTCTGAAGAGACCCCTGGTGGCATATCTTGTGGGGTATGTATTGGTGTCTGAAGAGACCCCTGGTGGCATGTCTTGTGGGGTATGTATTGGTGTCTGAAGAGACCCCTGGTGGCATGTCTTGTGGGGTATGTATTGGTGTCTGAAGAGACCCCTGGTGGCATGTCTTGTGGGGTATGTATTGGTGTCTGAAGAGACCCCTGGTGCTATGTCTTGTGGGGTATGTATTGGTGTCTGAAGAGACCCCTGGTGGCATGTCTTGTGGGGTATGTATGGGTGTCTGAAGAGACCCCTGGTGGCATGTCTTGTGGGGTATGTATGGGTGTCTGAAGAGACCCCTGGTGGCATGTCTTGTGGGGTATGTATGGGTGTCTGAAGAGACCCCTGGTGGCATGTCTTGTGGGGTGTGTATTAGTGTCTGAAGAGACCCCTGGTGGCATGTCTTGTGGGGTATGTATTGGTGTCTGAAGAGACCCCTGGTGTCTTGTGGGGTGTGTATGGGTGTCTGAGCTGAATGTTATTTGATTATACAGACTATATGGAATTTTCATCACAGTAATATTTCTCATAAAAATTAGAAGAGAGGCAGTTCATCTCTTTTCAACCATCAACCAGGAAAGACTGGTATCCATGTTGTTGATGTTAGTTCTGTAGGTGCAGTTAAAGGGCGAGGCATAATGCTCTGTTCTGAGCTGCAGCTTTTCAAGGCCTTTCATTGCTGCACTTGACCATATTACCAGACAGTATTCAAGACGGGGACAAGACCAGGGCCTGAAATAACTAGTACAGACGATTTGTGTCAAACGCGCAACATCCATCTTCACAACAACTTTGTCATTGATTATTCACCATGATTATTGACCATTGATTATTGACCATGATAATTGACCATTGATTATTGACCATGATTATTGACCATTGATTATTGACCATAATTATTGACCATTGATTATCAAACATGGTTATTCATCATTGATTTTTTTATCATGATTATTCACCATTGATTATTGACCATGAATATTGATCATTGATTATCAATCATGGTTATTCATGATTGATTATTGATCATGATAACTGATTATCAATCATGGTTATTGAAAATTGATTATTGATCATGATTATTGACCATGATTATTGACCATTGATTATTGACCATTGAATATTGACTATTGATTATTGACCATTGATTATTGACTATTGATTATTGACCATTGATTATTGACTATTGATTATTGACCATGATTATTGACCATTGATTATTGACCATGATTATTGACTATTGATTATTGACTATTGATTATCGACCATGATTATTGACTATTGATTATTGACCATGATTATTGACCATTGATTATCAATCATGATTATTGATCATTGATTATTGATCATGATTATTGATCATTATCTGCTCGTCTCTCTTTCAGTGCATTTCTAAAGAAACCAATCAGGAAATCCTGTGCTCTGAAGACGGCATTGTAGGAAGATAACTGTCGATCAGAAACACTCACAAACTTTTATCTCCCAAATGGTGTCGCTGGTGTATTTGGTTAGCGTTGTGGAATATATTGCACAATAGGCTGTACGGTTTTCACCAGGCGCAATCCCATCCATTTATCTCTTGTGCGACACAATTCACAACTCGAGAAAAGTATACTGAAGCAACATTTCACAAACCATTTTAGATACGAAAATATCCGCCTACTTTTCAGTCGTGTCAATCATCAAATTAAAAATAATTACATGTGTCTTTATATTCTTTTACACGCGTATATATGACAGAATAATACGGGGTAGAATCGAGACATACTGCAGCTGTTCATTATTGACAGTCATCGTTCTTCACATATGCGATATACACTAAATGACCAAAAGTATGTGGACACCTGCTTGTCCAACATCTAATTCCAAAATCATGGGCATTAATATGGAGTTGGTCCTCGCCCTTTGCTGCTATAACAGCCTCCACTCTTCTGGGAAGGCTTTCCACTAGATGTTGGAACATTGCTGCTATAACAGCCTCCACTCTTCTGGGAAGACTTTCCACTAGATGTTGGAACATTGCTGCTATAACAGCCTCCACTCTTCTGGGAAGGCTTTCCACTAGATGTTGGAACATTGCTGCTATAACAGACTCCACTCTTCTGGGAAGGCTTTCCACTAGATGTAGGAACATTGCTGCTATAACAGCCTCCACTCTTCTGGGAAGGCTTTCCACTAGATGTTGGAACATTGCTGCTATAACAGCCTCCACTCTTCTGGGAAGGCTTTCCACTAGATGCTGGAACATTGATGCTATAACAGCCTCCACTCTTCCGGGAAAGGCTTTCCACTAGATGTGGGAACGTTGCTGCAGGGACTTACTTCCATTCAGACACAAGAGCATTAGTGAGGTCGGGCACTGATGTTGGGCTATTAGGCCTGGGTCGCAGTTGGTGTTCCAATTCATCCCAAAGGTTTTCGATAGGGTTGAGGTCAGGGATCTGTGCAGGCCAGTCAAGTTCTTTCACACCAATGGCGACATATTTCTGTGATGACCTCACTTTGTCCACGGGGGTATCGTCATGCTGAAACAGGTTAAGGGCCTTCCCTAAACTGGTGCAACAAAGTTGCTGTAGCATTAAGGTTTCCCTTCACTGGAACTAAGGGGCCCGAAACCATGAAAAACAGCCCCAGACCATTATTCTGCCTCCACCCAACTTTACAGTTAGCACTATGCATTGGGGCACGTAGCGTTCTCCTGGCATCCGCCAAACCAGATTCATCCGTCGGACTGCCAGTTGGTGATGCGTGATTCATCACTCCAGAAAACACCTTTCCACTGCTCCAGAGCCCAATGGCGGCGAGCTTTACACCACTCCAGCCGACTCTTGGCATTGTGTATGGTGATCTTAGGCTTGTGTGCAGCTGCTCGGCCATGGAAACCCATTTCATAAAGCTCCTGACGAACAGTTCTTGTGCTGAAGTTGCTTCCAGAGGCAGTTTGTAACTCGGTAGTGCTGCAACCGAGGACAGACGATTTTTACGCGCTTCGCACTTCAGCACTCAGCGGTCCTGTTCTGTGAGCTGGTGTGGTCTATCACTTCGCGTCTGAGCCGTTGTTGCTCCTAGACGTTTCCACTTCACAATAACAGCACTTACAGTTGACACACTGACTTTTTGGAAAGGTGGCATTCCATGACCGTGCCACGTTGAAAGTCACTGAGCTCTTTAGTAAGTCCCTTCTACTGAGAATGTTTGTCTATGGAGATTGCATGGCTGTGTGCTCAAATGTATACACCTGTCAGCAACCGGTGTGGCTGGAATAGCCGAATCCATTAATTTGAAGGGGTGTCCACATACTTGTGTGTATATACAGTGTATACTGCGTACAAAACTTTTAAGGAGTAAAGTATTTGATGCAAACATCATTTTATAAAACTAGATCATCTCTGTCTGTCCCCACCTTCCCGTTTCCGTAGCAACGGACCCGTTTTTTTGGGCTGTTCGAGAGACGAGACGGAGAGACCGAACACCCGTTTCACACTCCCCCCAAAAAATGTAAACAGTGAACAACAAGTACTATGGATCCTTCACTCGTACACTGAATGAAAACTGTGTATCATAATAGTCACATCCCAGTAACTTACTGCACCTTTAAACAACACTGCTCTAAAGGAAAGGCCTCAACCCCAGCCTGGGCCTCTCTCTGTAAACCAGGAGGCTATCCATTCACTTCACTTCAGTTCCATAGAATTTCATAGAACTAATATCCCAAAATGGCTGCCATTTTCAGCACATTCTAGAATGATGAGGATCTATGACATGAAACCCTGCTTGTCCTTGTCGTTGTGGGAGTCAACACAAAGACCCAGGTGAAGTTGCCCCAGCCAGCCTGTCCCCTCCTGGCTAGTCCACCCTATTCCCTCTGGGCTCTGGTCCAAAGTAGTGCACTCTTTTCCCTCTGGGCTCTGGTCCAAAGTAGTGCACTCTTTTCCCTCTGGGCTCTGGTCCAAAGTAGTGCAATCTATTCCCTCTGGGCTCTGGTCCAAAGTAGTGCACTATTTTCCCTCTGGGCTCTGGTCCAAAGTAGTGCAATCTATTCCCTCTGGGCTCTGGTCCAAAGTAGTGCACTCTTTTCCCTCTGGGCTCTGGTCCAAAGTAGTGCAATCTATTCCCTCTGGGCTCTGGTCCAAAGTAGTGCACTCTATTCCCTCTGGGCTCTGGTCCAAAGTAGTGCACTCTATTCCCTCTGGGCTCTGGTCCAAAGTAGTGCACTCTATTCTCTATGGGCTCTGGTCCAAAGTAGTGCACTCTATTCCCTCTGGGCTCTGGTCCAATGTAGTGCACTCTAAATGGGTAATAGGATGACGTTTGGAACGCATCAGTGGGTCTGCTGTTGTGTGTACAGGGCCCACCCTGTACAGAGTGCACTACTTTGGACCAGAGCCCAGAGGGAATAGGGTGGACTACTTTGGACCAGAGCCCATAGAGAATAGAGTGCACTACTTTGGACCAGAGCCCATAGAGAATAGAGTGCACTACTTTGGACCAGAGCCCATAGAGAATAGATTGCACTACTTTGGACCAGAGCCCATAGAGAATAGAGTGCACTACTTTGGACCAGAGCCCATAGAGAATAGAGTACACCTACTAGATAGACACAGCTAACAGACCCCACTGTACACCTACTAGATAGACACAGCTAACAGACCCACTGCACACCTGCTAGATAGACACAGCTAACAGACCCACTGTACACCTACTAGATAGACACAGCTAACAGACCCACTGTACACCTACTAGATAGACACAGCTAACAGACCCACTGTACACCTACTAGATAGACACAGCTAACAGACCCCACTGTACACCTACTAGATAGACACAGCTAACAGACCCACTGTACACCTACTAGATAGACACAGCTAACAGACCCCACTGTACACCTACTAGATAGACACAGCTAACAGACCCACTGTACACCTACTAGATAGACACAGCTAACAGACCCCACTGTACACCTACTAGATAGACACAGCTAACAGACCCCACTGTACACCTACTAGATAGACACAGCTAACAGACCCACTGTACACCTACTAGATAGACACAGCTAACAGACCCCACTGTACACCTACTAGATAGACACAGCTAACAGACCCACTGTACACCTACTAGATAGACACAGCTAACAGACCCCACTGTACACCTACTAGATAGACACAGCTAACAGACCCACTGTACACCTACTAGATAGACACAGCTAACAGACCCCACTGTACACCTACTAGATAGACACAGCTAACAGACCCACTGTACACCTACTAGATAGACACAGCTAACAGACCCCACTGTACACCTACTAGATAGACACAGCTAACAGACCCACTGTACACCTACTAGATAGACACAGCTAACAGACCCACTGTACACCTACTAGATAGACACAGCTAACAGACCCACTGTACACCTACTAGATAGACACAGCTAACAGACCCCACTGTACACCTACTAGATAGACACAGCTAACAGACCCACTGTACACCTACTAGATAGACACAGCTAACAGACCCACTGTACACCTACTAGATAGACACAGCTAACAGACCCCACTGTACACCTACTAGATAGACACAGCTAACAGACCCCACTGTACACCTACTAGATAGACACAGCTAACAGACCCCACTGTACACCTACTAGATAGACACAGCTAACAGACTCACTGTACACCTACTAGATAGACACAGCTAACAGACCCACTGTACACCTACTAGATAGACACAGCTAACAGACCCACTGTACACCTACTAGATAGACACAGCTAACAGACCCACTGTACACCTACTAGATAGACACAGCTAACAGACCCCACTGTACACCTACTAGATAGATACAGCTAACAGACCCCACTGTACACCTACTAGATAGGCACAGCTAACAGACCCCACTGTACACCTACTAGATAGACACAGCTAACAGACCCCACTGTACACCTACTAGATAGACACAGCTAACAGACCCCACTGTACACCTACTAGATAGACACAGCTAACAGACCCCACTGTACACCTACTAGATAGACACAGCTAACAGACCCCACTGTACACCTGCTAGATAGACACAGCTAACAGACCCCACTGTACACCTGCTAGATAGACACAGCTAACAGACCCACTGTACACCTACTAGATAGACACAGCTAACAGACCCCACTGTACACCTACTAGATAGACACAGCTAACAGACCCCACTGTACACCTGCTAGATAGACACAGCTAACAGACCCCACTGTACACCTGCTAGATAGACACAACTAACAGACCCCACTGTACACCTACTAGATAGACACAGCTAACAGACCCACTGCACACCTGCTAGATAGACACAGCTAACAGACCCCACTGTACACCTACTAGATAGACACAGCTAACAGACCCCACTGTACACCTACTAGATAGACACAGCTAACAGACCCCACTGTACACCTACTAGATAGACACAGCTAACAGACCCCACTGTACACCTACTAGATAGACACAGCTAACAGACCCCACTGTACACCTGCTAGATAGACACAGCTAACAGACCCCACTGTACACCTACTAGATAGACACAGCTAACAGACCCACTGTACACCTACTAGATAGACACAGCTAACAGACCCACTGTACACCTGCTAGATAGACACAGCTAACAGACCCACTGTACACCTACTAGATAGACACAGCTAACAGACCCCACTGTACACCTACTAGATAGACACAGCTAACAGACCCCACTGTACACCTGCTAGATGGATTAGTGGTCTTTGTCAGATAACTGCAGGATACAGGCTTTTTTAAATTCTACATTCAATCTCTATTCATGGGTTTTTGTAAAGGAAGCAAATGCTGAAGCAAGGGCCTCTGTCTGTGTAAACAGTGCAGCTCCCTGGCACAGAACACAGGGATGAATATAAAGAGCTCGTGTTACTGTTTCCTAAGCTAGCTAAGTTAGTTAGCCTGATACAGCCGGCCAGGGTTGAGAGCAGCAGAACTAGGACAGGACTGATAGAGGAATATTTAAAATGACATCCTATTTCCTTTATAGTGCACGACTTTAGACCAGAGTCCTGTTCAAGAGAAGTGCACAATATAGGGAATAGGTTGCCATTTGGGATGCTGGCAGAATGAATCACTGCAGTGATTCTGCACCTCTATTCTAATGAGGAGGAGGAGGAGGAGGAGAGGGCAGAGAGGATGGAGGTGTGTGTGGGGGGGGGGGGGGGGGGGGTGTACTCTCATATCCTCTCACAAAAACAATGCAGACAGACACATGGCCAGACCAGTAGCAAGCTGCCACCTCACAGCCAGTCAACACAATGCAACTTTATTGTCCACATTAGAGGGAACAAAACAATGGACAGTTGGACGAGGTTAGGGGGCAGCAAACACACAGGATGTAACAGGCATCATTCAACACCTCTTTACACTGCTCCGATCAGAGAGCACTAGAGAGGAGCATCTGGCAGGAGCATCTGGCAGGAGCATCTGGCAGGAGCAGCTTGCAGGAGCATCTGGCAGGAGCAACTTGCAGGAGCATCTGGCAGGAGCATCTTGCAGGAGCATCTGGCAGGAGCATCTGGCAGGAGCATCTGGCAGGAGCATCTGGCAGAAGCAGCTTGCAGGAGTATCTGGCAGGAGCAGCTTGCAGGAGCATCTGGCAGGAGCATCTGGCAGGAGCATCTGGCAGGAGCATCTGGCAGGAGAGATGAAGGCTGAAGGAGGGAGTGACTTTGCACTCAAGTCTGGATCTAACCTAGTCGATGTAGGATCCTCTACCTCTTGTAACCTCCTATGTCTAGTCGATGTAGGATCCTCTACCTCTTGTAACCTCCTATGTCTAGTCGATGTAGGATCCTCTACCTCTTATAACCTCCTATGTCTGGTTGATGTAGGATCCTCTACCTCTTGTAACCTCCTATGTCTAGTCGATGTCGGATCCTCTACCTCTTGTAACCTCCTATGTCTAGTTGATGTAGGTCTTCCACCTCTTGTAACCTCCTACGTCTAGTTGATGTAGGATCCTCTACCTCTTGTAACCTCCTACGTCTAGTTGATGTAGGACCCTCTACCTCTGACCTTGTCCCCTGGGCTCAGCTACTGCATAGATATGTGTCTTAGGAAGTGGCCACTGCTTCTGTGACAGGAAGGCACAGACACCAGTATGAGCACTAGTCTGTATGTCCACTATCTATTTAGCCATGTATTGAACCATAGTGCCATACCGGTAACAGATCACTCATCTGTTTTAACGTGGGTGCTGCTTCTATGGTGGGCTTAAGCTATGTGGCAGTTGAGAGAAGTTTTGCCAAGTGACTCAACAGCAAGACAGAAACACCAACATAAATATATTTGATTAACTTTGTAATTTTTTTCTATTAAAGGTAAGCGAATGAGATAGCACACTATTAAAAATAGTTATGTTTCCATGGTATTGTAAAGAAACAGCAGGGAGCAGGTCTCCAGAACCCTCGACCTTCGAGCCCGAGGTCCGGCGCGCTATCGACTTGTGCCGCAAAGCATGCTCGTGCGGCAGCGTCGATTTCCGCGCTTATAAACCCAGGGTCGTTACAGTATGTACATAGTGCATTCGGAAAATATTCAGACCCCTTTACTTTCCCCACATTTTGTTACTTGGGTGTTATTCTAAAATGGTTTAAATAAATACAAATCTTCAATCCACACACAATACCCCATAATATGGACGCGTTTGGGTCTTTGCCTGTCAATAAAGATACTGTTGATGAATCGATACAGTAGACCAAGTTGAAACACTGGACAGGGTGGATCAGGTATAGTAAAGGCAGTTTATTTTAACAGTGTAGAGATATCTGGCATAGCGTGCACGGACTCTCATTCGTCTAGTCCATAGGGAACCTTCAGAAAAGAGCCCCGATACATTGTGTGCAGTTCATTTTATGCATGGGTATGACGTAGGTAGATTCTGGTAGATCCAGGCCTCTGGTTGGTTGCTGGTAGTCGATTGGCAGTTCCCTCCAGACTGGTGTCGCCGTCCCATTGGCAGTTGGAAGAGTTCTTTGTCTTTGGAGCCCATTCCCAGGAGAGGGAGTGAGTGTGTGTATGTGTGTGCGTTCCTGTCTTGGCAAGTCTAGTCTGTGTGTCCTCCCAGTGAGTGTGTGTAATGTGTGTGCGTTCTTATCTTGGTGTCCTCGCAGTGAGTGTGTGTAATGTGTGTGCGTTCTAGTCTTGGCAAGTCAAGTCTGTGTGTCCTCCCAGTGAGTGTGTGTAATGTGTGTGCGTTCTTATCTTGGCAAGTCTGTGTGTCCTTGCAGGCTAGCACCTGTGGCTAGGATGTATCCTGTTTCGACAGTGTTGTGGATGGTTTAAGTGAGTGTGTGTGTGAGAGATATTCTGTGTGTGCCCTAACATGTTTTACTGTGAAAATACGTTGCTATGTGTTGTCTCCGTTATAGTAATGCAATAGCAGTAAGCTGGTCATTTGCATAGGAAATAGCACTTCCTTACAATACACATCAAATAACACTATTTTCACGCGATAAATCAGATTTTAATTTGACACGTCAAAATAACACAATTATATTATAGAATGTTGTGTGTGCTGAATTTGCACGTGCAAATTCTACTACTATCAGTAGCACTGTCAAATCTGTACAAAAAGTCTGCAAACAAGCATCAAATCACACTTTATTACATGCGCCGAATACAATATGTGTAGTAGACCTGACCGTGAAATGCTTACTTACTACAAGCCCTTAACCAACTGTGCTGTTCAAGATGAGTTAAGAAAATATTTACGGGTGTCAAGTTTTTAAAATTTAAAAAAATTATAACAATAACGAGGCTATATACAGGGGCTACCGAGTCAGTGTGCGGGTTAGTTGAGGGTCACGTGAGCATATAACGGCCACAAAGATGTGTTTAGAATACTACGTTGGTAATAAATACATGATTTGTTCCACCGAATGGGGAAAACGTTTCCGTGAGCATTTGAAATAAGTTCAGGATCAAACGAACAATGTCTTTAATACAGATGTTTTTTTTAGCAACTTCTGGGGTAGCTAAATATCTTTACCTTGGTACCTAGTTAGCACCAATACAACCAGCCTGGAAACAATGACAAGTAGAACCTGCAGTCATTTATCATTATTCTTAGTAATGATTTCGGAATCCTTCTGAGTAAGTATTATCTAGGTTGCCACTTGTTGTTCGTCTATTAAAATGTTACTTTAGTTCGTGTAAATAACTAGCTAGCCAGCCACTTAACCCTATTACCCAAACCGAATGTTTATAAGCAGCCAGCTCTGCTTCCTCTGTCTAGTGAGACTGGACCGGACCCGGTTAACAGCAATAGTGGAATTTACGGTTCCCTTTCAAAATAAAAGTCCCGCTTTGAAAGTGACTCAGAAGGTTACAATTGGTGGATTCATGCCATATTTAGACTAGATAATGTTAAACAAGGTTGAAATGTTGAGCAATAAAAAAGGTTTATCAGTCTACTAGGAGACAGAACACAACTGGGCAGAGTTTACGCAAATATTAGCGTTGTGGCACAGTGACTGTGTGAAATCACCTCCCCAGTCAGCCTATTTGTGTGTATTGACATTCATATTACACTGTCCAGTTTTACCTAATTATTGGGGATCAAATGGGGTAACAGTCTACTCAGTACCCAAACTCTTTTTTCCCAATGTCCTCCTCAGAGTTGTTAGACTCCAAAACGTCCACACAGTATTGTTTTCCCTGTGGTATGGTGTTCAATACACATAGTAGGTTTGACTCGTACAATAAATGAGTCCCACAATAAGAGCTACGACACTAATGTTCTCTGGGTGTCACTGAGTAGACTGATACCCCATGTCATCGATCCACAATCCATTGGTTAAGGCCGTACAGTGAAATAAGGATCCCCCCCCCCCAATGCAATTCTAAAGTCTAATACATCCAGTGTGATTTCAAAAGATTTGTGAAATAAACAAATTATTGTCGTTTGTTGATTTTATACAACATGTCAATCTCGTTTAGCATGATCTATTAAATTATTATTACATGCATTATAATATTTATATTAATTTGCATCTCTGTCAATTACATACCTTTATTTTGAAGGCTAGACGCAAATTCCACTATTGTGGCTAAGCCTTATTGTGGCTAGCTTCACATAGATGGGTCCGACCTCCATTAATGAAATAAGAACTGTCTTATAAATTAGGGGTTATTTTAGATGATGACACCTAGCTAGATAGCTGTAGCTACTGAAACAGACTTGTCGTTAGCTATGTTTTGGGGTTAGAACATTGTTTGCATCCATCAGCTAGCAGATTTTTTTGTCCAGCACTGTCGTAACAGAGATTGGGGAAGGGCAGGTATGGAGACATAAGACTTTCCAGCGTCATAGCATACATATCGATGAATCGTTGTGACGTATGAAATACGAGTGATAGTTATTACACATTGATTACACTAAGTAAAAAAATGTATGAACGCGTTAAATTATTATCTGACGTGCAGTCATTTAGGTCCTGATTGGTCAACAAGCTTATTTTAACACTTCAATTTGTGTTATTTGATTTTTCTTTTTTGACACGCAAAGACCCAAACCGCGTTCCATACCATAATGACAAAGCGAAAACAGGTTTAGATGTTTTTTTTTTGCAAATGTAAAAAATAATAATAATAACAGAAATACCTTATTTACATAAATATTCAGACCCGTTGCTATGAGACTAGAGGTGCATCATGTTTCCATTGATCATCCTTGAGATGTTTCTACAACTTGATTGGAGTCCACCTGTGGTAAATTCAATTGATTGGACATGATTTGGAAAGGCAACACACCTGTCTACATATCTATAGAAGGTCCCACAGTTTACAGTGAATGTCAGAGCAAAAACCAAGCCATGAGGTCAAAGGAATTGTCCGTAGAGCTCCGGGACAGGATTGTGTCGAGGCACAGATCTGAGGAAGGGTACCAAAACATTTCTGCAGTATTGAAGGTCCCCAAGAACACAGTGGCCTCCATCATTCTTAAGTGGAAGAAGTTTGGAACCAAGACTCTTCCTAAAGCTGGCCCGCCAAACTGAGCAATCAGAGGAGAAGGGCCTTGGTCAGGGAGGTGACCAACAACCCTATGGACACTCTGACAGAGCTCCAGAGTTCCTCTGTGGAGATGAGAACCTTCCATAAGGACAACCATCTCTGCAGCACTCCACCAATCAGGCCTTTATGGTAGAGTGGCCAGACGGTAGCCACTCCTCAGTAAAAGGCACATGACATCCTGCTGGTAGTTTACCAAAAGGCACATGACATCCTGCTGGTAGTTTACCAAAAGGCACATGACATCCTGCTGGGAGTTTACCAAAAGGCACATGACATCCTGCTGGTAGTTTACCAAAAGGCACATGACATCCTGCTGGTAGTTTACCAAAAGGCACATGACATCCTGCTGGGAGTTTACCAAAAGGCACATGACAGCCTGCTGGTAGTTTACCAAAAGGCACATGACATCCTGCTGGTAGTTTACCAAAAGGCACATGACAGCCTGCTGGTAGTTTACCAAAAGGCACATGACATCCTGCTGGTAGTTTACCAAAAGGCACATGACAGCCTGCTGGTAGTTTACCAAAAGGCACATGACATCCTGCTGGTAGTTTACCAAAAGGCACATGACATCCTGCTGGTAGTTTACCAAAAGGCACATGACATCCTGCTGGTAGTTTACCAAAAGGCACATGACAGCCTGCTGGTAGTTTACCAAAAGGCACATGACAGCCTGCTGGTAGTTTACCAAAAGGCACATGACAGCCTGCTGGTAGTTTACCAAAAGGCACATGACAGCCTGCTGGTAGTTTACCAAAAGGCACATGACATCCTGCTGGTAGTTTAGCAAAAGGCACATGACATCCTGCTGGTAGTTTACCAAAAGGCACATGACATCCTGCTGGTAGTTTACCAAAAGGCACATGACATCCTGCTGGTAGTTTACCAAAAGGCACATGACATCCTGCTGGTAGTTTACCAAAAGGCACATGACATCCTGCTGGGAGTTTACCAAAAGGCACATGACATCCTGCTGGTAGTTTACCAAAAGGCACATGACATCCTGCTGGTAGTTTACCAAAAGGCACATGACATCCTGCTGGTAGTTTACCAAAAGGCACATGACATCCTGCTGGTAGTTTACCAAAAGGCACATGACATCCTGCTGGTAGTTTACCAAAAGGCACATGACATCCTGCTGGGAGTTTACCAAAAGGCACATGACATCCTGCTGGGAGTTTACCAAAAGGCACATGACATCCTGCTGGGAGTTTACCAAAAGGCACATGACATCCTGCTGGTAGTTTACCAAAAGGCACATGACATCCTGCTGGTAGTTTACCAAAAGGCACATGACATCCTGCTGGTAGTTTACCAAAAGGCACATGACATCCTGCTGGTAGTTTACCAAAAGGCACATGACATCCTGCTGGTAGTTTACCAAAAGGCACATGACATCCTGCTGGTAGTTTACCAAAAGGCACATGACATCCTGCTGGTAGTTTACCAAAAGGCACATGACATCCTGCTGGTAGTTTACCAAAAGGCGCATGACATCCTGCTGGTAGGTTACCAAAAGGCGCATGACATCCTGCTGGTAGTTTACCAAAAGGCGCATGACATCCTGCTGGTAGTTTACCAAAAGGCACATGACATCCTGCTGGTAGTTTACCAAAAGGCACATGACATCCTGCTGGTAGTTTACCAAAAGGCACATGACATCCTGCTGGTAGTTTACCAAAAGACACATGACATCCTGCTGGGAGTTTACCAAAAGGCACATGACATCCTGCTGGTAGTTTACCAAAAGGCACATGACATCCTGCTGGTAGTTTACCAAAAGGCACATGACATCCTGCTGGTAGTTTACCAAAAGGCACATGACATCCTGCTGGTAGTTTACCAAAAGGCACATGACATCCTGCTGGTAGTTTACCAAAAGGCACATGACATCCTGCTGGTAGTTTACCAAAAGGCACATGACATCCTGCTGGTAGTTTACCAAAAGGCACATGACATCCTGCTGGTAGTTTACCAAAAGGCACATGACATCCTGCTGGTAGTTTACCAAAAGGCGCATGACATCCTGCTGGTAGTTTACCAAAAGGCGCATGACATCCTGCTGGTAGTTTACCAAAAGGCGCATGACATCCTGCTGGTAGTTTACCAAAAGGCGCATGACATCCTGCTGGTAGTTTACCAAAAGGCGCATGACATCCTGCTGGTAGTTTACCAAAAGGCACATGACATCCTGCTGGTAGTTTACCAAAAGGCGCATGACATCCTGCTGGTAGTTTACCAAAAGGCACATGACATCCTGCTGGTAGTTTACCAAAAGGCACATGACATCCTGCTGGTAGTTTACCAAAAGACACATGACATCCTGCTGGGAGTTTACCAAAAGGCACATGACATCCTGCTGGTAGTTTACCAAAAGGCACATGACATCCTGCTGGTAGTTTACCAAAAGGCACATGACATCCTGCTGGTAGTTTACCAAAAGGCACATGACATCCTGCTGGTAGTTTACCAAAAGGCACATGACAGCCTGCTGGTAGTTTACCAAAAGGCACATGACATCCTGCTGGTAGTTTACCAAAAGGCACATGACATCCTGCTGGTAGTTTACCAAAAGGCACATGACATCCTGCTGGTAGTTTACCAAAAGGCACATGACATCCTGCTGGTAGTTTACCAAAAGGCACATGACAGCCTGCTGGTAGTTTACCAAAAGGCACATGACAGCCTGCTGGTAGTTTACCAAAAGGCACATGACATCCTGCTGGTAGTTTACCAAAAGGCACATGACATCCTGCTGGTAGTTTACCAAAAGGCACATGACATCCTGCTGGTAGTTTACCAAAAGGCACATGACATCCTGCTGGTAGTTTACCAAAAGGCACCTGACATCCTGCTGGTAGTTTACCAAAAGGCACCTGACAGCCTGCTGGTAGTTTACCAAAAGGCACATGACATCCTGCTGGTAGTTTACCAAAAGGCACCTGACAGCCTGCTGGTAGTTTACCAAAAGGCACATGACATCCTGCTGGTAGTTTACCAAAAGGCACATGACATCCTGCTGGTAGTTTACCAAAAGGCACATGACATCCTGCTGGTAGTTTACCAAAAGGCACATGACATCCTGCTGGTAGTTTACCAAAAGGCACATGACATCCTGCTGGTAGTTTACCAAAAGGCACATGACATCCTGCTGGTAGTTTACCAAAAGGCACATGACATCCTGCTGGTAGTTTACCAAAAGGCACATGACATCCTGCTGGTAGTTTACCAAAAGGCACATGACATCCTGCTGGTAGTTTACCAAAAGGCACATGACATCCTGCTGGTAGTTTACCAAAAGGCACATGACATAATGTCCTTGAGTGGCCCAGCCAGAGCCCGGACTTGAACCAGATCGAACATCTCCGGAGAGACCTGAAAATAGTAACTCTCCCCATCCAACCTGACAGAGCTTGAGAGGATCTGCAGAGAAGAATGGGAGAAACTCCCCAAATACAGGTGTGCCAAGCTTGTAGTGTCATACCCAAGAAGACTTGAGGCTGTAATCGCTGCCAAAGGTGGTTCAGCAAAGTAATGAGTAAAGAGTCTGAATATTTATGGAAATGTGATATTGTTTATTTAATTTTTTCTAATACATTTGCTGAAATGTCTAAAAACCTGTTTTTGCTTTGTCATTATGGGGTTTTGTGTGTAGATTAATTAATTAAAATGGAGGACCTAGCTGGATCCCGTGGTTGAACAGGTACCGTCACGCCCGTGGCCTGGTCGGCACAGAGCAGGGTGAGCTGTACCCAGGTCTGCCTCCATGACAGAAACAGATAGGGCCAGGACGGCACAGAGCAGGGTGAGCTGTACCCAGGTCTGCCTCCATGACAGAAACAGATAGGGCCAGGACAGCACACAACAGGGTGAGCTGTACCCAGGTCTGTCTGAGAGCCTCAGCATCCAGTTGCTCAACGAACCGTGTGGACCTCCCTGACCACGGAGTAGTCTTCATCTCGGTATATACAGAACCGATAGCCGTCCATCTCATCTGATCCCTGTGAAGAGAAGACCGCTCACTAGAGAAACAGACTGGGCTGGAGATAAACTAATAACACATTTAAGATAAGGAATGTCACAGGCAGACAGTAGGGGGGTATTGAGTCACAGGCAGACAGTAGGGGGGTATTGAGTCACAGGCAGACAGTAGGGGGGTATTGAGTCACAGGCAGACAGTAGGGGGGTATTGAGTCACAGGCAGACAGTAGGGGGGTATTGAGTCACAGGCAGACAGTAGGGGGGTATTGAGTCACAGGCAGACAGTAGGGGGGTATTGAGTCACAGGCAGACAGTAGGGGGGTATTGAGTCACAGGCAGACAGTAGGGGGGTATTGAGTCATAGGCAGACAGTAGGGGGGTATTGAGTCACAGGCAGACAGTAGGGGGGTATTGAGTCACAGGCAGACAGTAGGGGGGTATTGAGTCACAGGCAGACAGTAGGGGGGTATTGAATCACAGGCAGACAGTAGGGGGGTATTGAGTCACAGGCAGACAGTAGGGGCATATTGAGTCACAGGCAGACAGTAGGGGGGTATTGAATCATAGGCAGACAGTAGGGGGGTATTGAATCACCGGCAGACAGTAGGGGGGTATTGAATCACAGGCAGACAGTAGGGGGGTATTGAATCACAGGCACACAGTAGGGGGGTATTGAGTCACAGGCAGACAGTAGGGGGTATTGAATCACAGGCAGACAGTAGGGGGGTATTGAATCACAGGCACACAGTAGGGGGGTATTGAGTCACAGGCAGACAGTAGGGGGGTATTGAGTCACAGGCAGACAGTAGGGGGGTATTGAATCATAGGCAGACAGTAGGGGGGTATTGAAATCTAAAGTACTGCTAGTTTTCTTGTAGAAAACAGAAGGGAAGCTTTCCTAGGGTACAAAATAGTAGATCTTTATAGATAGAAGGTACTCCAAGACGAAGGCCTATGCTGAAGCGCGTCTGAATTTAAAAAATAAATCATATTTGTTCCATTGAACATGCCATAACAATAAAAGTAATTTTAAATATATGAAGAGTGCCTTGGTCGTGGTCCTCCCTGTTTTTCTGGTCTATCTGGCCAGCTCCCTCATGGGCGTCTGAGACCTGAACGTGTCCTGATTAGAGGGGACACATGGAAGATCAGCGGTAGGACTGGTTCTGAGGTCCAGATTTGAATTGACCCATAATTCTCCTGCTTATCCAATAAAATCAGGAGAAAAACAAAAAGAACCAGAACAAATGATTCAACCCCTTTTAATTGACACATTAAGTCAAAACGAATGTTCAGTATGCACAAAATTACACACATTAATTGACTAAATTAAACAACTGTTAAAAATGTCCATTATAGCAGTAATTTAGTCCCATTTGCACTCAGTGCTGCCTAGCACTGGTACTGAGGAGGTTCATGACCATAAATATTATTCAACAACCGTAGATCAACCATGGCAAAGTCCAGACACAGTCATACAGGCTGGAATGAAACCTATCCTGTTTCTGCACCTGTCCAGTAGAGCAGATGGACCCCTATCCTGTTTCTGCACCTGTCCAGTAGAGCAGATGGACCCCTATCCTGTTTCTGCACCTGTCCAGTAGAGCAGATGGAATTAACTAGCACTACAGAGCACTTGTGTGTGTGTGTGTGTGTGTGTGTGTGTGTGTGTGTGTGTGTGTGTGTGTGTGTGTGTGTGTGTGTGTGTGTGTGTGTGTGTGTTGTGTGGGTGTCTGTGTGGGTGTGGGTGTGTGTGGGTGTGGGTGCGTGTGTGAGTCTGTGTGTGTGGGTGTGTGTGTGTGGGTGTGTGTGTGTGTGTGCTCGCGAGTGTGTCTGTCTGTGTCCTGTTGTCCTTTCAGTCCTCCCTGCAGTGAGTCCAGTCCTTACCCTATTTCCCCCCCTGCAGTAAGTCCAGTCCTCACCCTATTTCCTCCCCTGCAGTAAGTCCAGTCCTCCCTACAGTAAGTCCTCCTATTTCCCCCCTGCAGTAAATCCAGTGCACCTATTTCCCCCCCTGCAGTAAGCCCAGTCCTCCTATTTCCCCCCCTGCAGTAAGTCCAGTCCTCCTATTTCCCTCCCTGCAGTAAGTCCAGTCCTCCTATTTCCCTCCCTGCAGTAAGTCCAGTCCTCCTATTTCCCTCCCTGCAGTAACTCCTCCTATTTCCTCCCCTGCAGTAAGTCCAGTCCTCCTATTTCCCCCCTGCAGTAAGTCCTCCTATTTCCTCCCCTGCAGTAAGTCCTCCTATTTCCTCCCCTGCAGTAAGTCCTCCTATTTCCTCCCCTGCAGTAAGTCCTCCTATTTCCTCCCCTGCAGTAAGTCCTCCTATTTCCCCCCCCTCCAGTCCAGTCCTCCTATTTCCCCCCTGCAGTAAGTCCTCCTATTTCCTCCCCTGCAGTAAGTCCTCCTATTTCCCCCCTGCAGTAAGTCCTCCTATTTCCTCCCCTGCAGTAAGTCCTCCTATTTCCCCCCCTGCAGTAAGTTCAGTCCTCCTATTTCCTCCCCTGCAGTAAGTCCTCCTATTTCCCCCTGCAGTAAGTCCAGTCCTCCTATTTCCCCCCCCCTCCAGTCCTCCTATTCCCCTCCCCCCTCCAGTCCAGTCCTCCTATTCCCCTTCCCCCTCCAGTCTAGTCCTCCTATTTCCCCCCTGCAGTAAGTCCAGTCCTCCTATTTCCCCCCGCAGTAAGTCCAGTCCTCCTATTTCCCCCCTGCAGTAAGCCCAGTCCTCCTATTTCCCCCCCTGCAGTCCAGTCCTCCTATTTCCCCCTCTGCAGTAAGTCCAGTCCTCCTATTTCCCCCTCTGCAGTAAGTCCAGTCCTCCTATTTCCCCCTCTGCAGTAAGTCCAGTTTAAACTCTATCAGAGTAAAGTTGGTGATTTTGGCGATGGGCTCAGGGATGACGAACTCTCTGACCTGTGTGTAGCCCACGTTCTCATACAGCCTCTGTGCATCAGTCTGCACTACAGACGTGTAGAGGACGACCGCAGGGAAGCCCCTCTCCCTGCTGAAGTCTGCCACTGTCCTGCTGAGGGCCTTGGCGATGCCCATCCTCCGGTGTGTCCGACGTACCGACAACCTCTTCAGCTCCATGCAGCCTGGTTCCCTCTCGGCGGGCAGGCAGGCCACCGTTGCCACCACCCAGCCGTCGCTCTCAGCCACCCAGAAACAAGTCCAGTCCTCCCCTGCAGTAAGTCCAGTCCTCACCCTATTTCCTCCCTGCAGTAAGTCCAGTCCTCCCTGCAGTAAGTCCAGTCCTCCCCTGCAGTAAGTCCAGCCCTCACCCTATTTCCTCCCTGCAGTAAGTCCAGTCCTCCCTGCAGTAAGTCCAGTACTCCCTGCAGTAAGTCCAGTCCTCCCTGCAGTAAGTCCAGTCCTCACCCTATTTCCCCCTGTAAGGGATTTCTGCCCTCAGTTCATACACGAGACCACAGAAAACTTCTTTGATCAGAGGTTAGTTTGTTTAATAAGGATTGCAACTCCGGAGTAAACACACTCAGTTTTCAAGATGGCGTCTTCCCTTTTTATCCCCTACTGAAGTTCACCCCGCCCAGGGTGATGTCCTTTAACCTGATTACAAAGATGTCTCTGTCTCTGTTGAGCTTTTTGTGTTATTGGCAGTTAGTCTCCCAATCCTTCTTCCCCTTATTGCCATCATGTGCTGGCAGAAGACTGGACATAGTATCAACAGGAACTGAAAGTAGTTTCAATAAAACAGGCATCTTTTGTACCTCTTCATGCACTTATAAATGTCTCTTCCGCTGATTCTTAATCTCAAGCTAAAGTAAAACATTAATCATTGTATTTTTGTGAATAAAGGTGTTCCTATAATGTACAGATATTATAACATTCCTTTCCCCCCTGCAGTAAGTTCTGTCCTCTTCCTATTTCCCCCCTGCAGTAAGTTATGTCCTCTTCCTATTTCCTCCCTGCAGTAAGTTCTGTCCTCTTCCTATTTCCCCCCTGCAGTAAGTTCTGTCCTCTTCCTATTTCCTCCCTGCAGTAAGTTCTGTCCTCTTCCTATTTCCCCCCTGCAGTAAGTTCTGTCCTCTTCCTATTTCCTCCCTGCAGTAAGTTCTGTCCTCTTCCTACTTCCTCCCTGCAGTAAGTTCTGTCCTCTTCCTATTTCCTCCCTGCAGTAAGTCCAGTCCTCCTATTTCCCCCCTGCAGTAAGTCCAGTCCTCCTATTTCCCCCCTGCAGTAAGTCCAGTCCTCCTATTTCCCCCCCTGCAGTAAGTCCAGTCCTCCTATTTCCCCCTGCAGTAAGTCCAGTCCTCCTATTCCCCCCTGCAGTAAGTCCAGTCCTCCTATTCCCCCCCTGCAGTAAGTCCAGTCCTCCCATTCCCCCCCCTGCAGTAAGTCCAGTCCTCCCATTTCCCCCCCCTGCAGTAAGTCCAGTCCTCCTATTCCTCCCCCTGCAGTAAGTCCAGTCCTCCTATTTCCCCCCTGCAGTAAGTCCAGTCCTCCTATTTCCCCCCCTGCAGTAAGTCCAGTCCTCCTATTTCCCCCTGCAGTAAGTCCAGTCCTCCTATTCCCCCCTGCAGTAAGTCCAGTCCTCCTATTCCCCCCCTGCAGTAAGTCCAGTCCTCCTATTCCCCCCCTGCAGTAAGTCCAGTCCTCCCATTCCCCCCCCTGCAGTAAGTCCAGTCCTCCCATTTCCCCCCCTGCAGTAAGTCCAGTCCTCCTATTCCTCCCCCTGCAGTAAGCCCAGTCCTCCTATTTCCCCCCCTGCAGTAAGTCCAGTCCTCCTATTTCCCCCTCTGCAGTAAGTCCAGTCCTCCTATTTCCGCCCTGCAGTAAGTCCAGTCCTCCTATTTCCGCCCTGCAGTAAGTCCAGTCCTCCTATTTCTCCCCTGCAGTAAGTCCAGTCCTCCTATTTCTCCCCTGCAGTAAGTCCAGTCCTCCTATTTCCCCCCCTGCAGTAAGTCCAGTCCTCCTATTTCCCCCCCTGCAGTAAGTCCAGTCCTCCTATTTCCTCCCCTGCAGTAAGTCCAGTTTAAACTCTATCAGAGTAAAGTTGGTGATTTTGGCGATGGGCTCAGGGATGACGAACTCTCTGACCCGTGTGTAGCCCACGTTCTCATACAGCCTCTGTGCATCAGTCTGCACTACAGACGTGTAGAGGACGACCGCAGGGAAGCCCCTCTCCCTGCTGAAGTCTGCCACTGTCCTGCTGAGGGCCTTGGCGATGCCCATCCCCCGGTGTGTACGACGTACAGACAACCTCTTCAGCTCCATGCAGCCTGGTTCCCTCTCCGCGGGCAGGCAGGCCACCGTTGCCACGACCCGGCCGTCGCTCTCAGCCACCCAGAAACACGAGTCCTTGTTCTCCAGGTAGGTCTCCTGGATGTGGTCGAGGTCCTTCCTCAGGGAGGTGTCGATGTAGCTGTTGAAGAGGTAGCCCACCAGCTGCTTGGCCCCAGCCAGGAGGAGAGTGACCCCTACTACAGGCAGCAAGACGGACTTGGAGCTGGCCAGCAGGGCGCAGAACGTGACCATCAGGATCATCTGGGTCAGGGGCTGTTTGAGGAGGTGCATGAAGGAGGAAGGGACGTGCTCGCTCATCCCCATGGTGAAGATCTCCTTCACGGTCTCCTTGTCATCTTCCTCAAATCTTCGGATAGTGATGCCAGCCATGGCACTGGTGGGTGGCACTGCTCTGTCCTATAATAGAGAGGACACAGTGAGAGCTGACAGTCTACTCAATACAACCTACCATTCAGTCCAACGCTGACAGTCTACTCAGTCCAACGGTGACAGTCTACTCAATATAACCTACCGCTCAGTCCAACGCTGACAGTCTACTCAATACAACCTGCCATTGTCCAACGCTGACAGTCTACTCAATACAACCTACCGCTCAGTCCAACGCTGACAGTCTACTCAATACAACCTACCGCTCAGTCCAACGCTGACAGTCTACTCAATACAACCTACCATTGTCCAACGCTGACAGTCTACTCAATACAACCTACCATTGTCCAACGCTGACAGTCTACTCAATACAACCTACCGCTCAGTCCAACGCTGACAGTCTACTCAATACAACCTACCGCTCAGTCCAACGCTGACAGTCTACTCAATACAACCTACAGCTCAGTCCAACGCTGACAGTCTACTCAGTACAACCTACCGCTCAGTCCAACGCTGACAGTCTACTCAGTCCAACGCTGACAGTCTACTCAATACAACCTACCGCTCAGTCCAACAGACATAGTCATAAACTTGAGTCTACTCTGTACTTTGTAATTATGAATCCATTTCCTGCCAAGACAGCAGCTACTCTTCCTGGGGTTTATTATGGATCCCCATTAGTTCCTGCCACTTCCTGGGGTTTATTATGGATCCCCATTAGTTGCTGCCAAGGCAGCAGCTACTCTTCCTGGGGTCTAGCAAAATTAAGGCAGTTTATACAATTTGAAAATCATTACAATACAATAAGTAATTTTTTTGTGTCACCTGACCACACGACAGAACAGTTGTCCAGGTGTGACAAAACTAGGGCCTGTAGGACCTGCCTTGTTGATAGTGTTGTTAAGAAGGTAGACACTAGGGCCTGTAGGACCTGCCTTGTTGATAGTGTTATTAAGAAGGTAGAAACTAGGACCTGTAGGACCTGCCTTGTTGATAGTGTTGTTAAGGTAGAAACTAGGGCCTGTAGGACCTGCCTTGTTGATAGTGTTGTTAAGGTAGAAACTAGGGCCTGTAGGACATGCCTTGTTGATAGTGCTGTTAAGAAGGTAGAAACTAGAACCTGTAGGACCTGCCTTGTTGATAGTGCTGTTAAGAAGGTAGAAACTAGGGCCTGTAGGACCTGCCTTGTTGATAGTGTTGTTAAGAAGGTAGAAACTAGGGCCTGTAGGACCTGCCTTGTTGATAGTGCTGTTAAGAAGGTAGAAACTAGAACCTGTAGGACCTGCCTTGTTGATAGTGCTGTTAAGAAGGTAGAAACTAGGGCCAGTAGGACCTGCCTTGTTGATAGTGTTGTTAAGAAGGTAGAAACTAGAGCCTGTAGGACCTGCCTTGTTGATAGTGCTGTTAAGAAGGTAGAAACTAGGGCCTGTAGGACCTGCCTTGTTGATAGTGTTGTTAAGAAGGTAGAAACTAGGACCTGTAGGACCTGCCTTGTTGATAGTGCTGTTAAGAAGGTAGAAACTAGGACCTGTAGGACCTGCCTTGTTTATAGTGTTGTTAAGGTAGAAACTAGGGCCTGTAGGACCTGCCTTGTTGATAGTGCTGTTAAGAAGGTAGAAACTAGGGCCTGTAGGACCTGCCTTGTTGATAGTGCTGTTAAGAAGGTAGAAACTAGGGCCTGTAGGACCTGCCTTGTTGATAGTGTTGTTAAGAAGGTAGAAACTAGGACCTGTAGGACCTGCCTTGTTGATAGTGCTGTTAAGAAGGTAGAAACTAGGACCTGTAGGACCTGCCTTGTTTATAGTGTTGTTAAGGTAGAAACTAGGGCCTGTAGGACCTGCCTTGTTGATAGTGCTGTTAAGAAGGTAGAAACTAGGGCCTGTAGGACCTGCCTTGTTGATAGTGTTGTTAAGAAGGTAGAAACTAGGGCCTGTAGGACCTGCCTTGTTGATAGTGTTGTTAAGAAGGTAGAAACCAGGGCCTGTAGGACCTGCCTTGTTAATAATGCTGTTAAGAAGGTAGAAACTAGGGCCTGTAGGATCTGCCTTGTTGATAGTGTTGTTAAGAAGGTAGAAACTAGGACCTGTAGGATCTGCCTTGTTGATAGTGTTGTTAAGAAGGTAGAAACTAGGACCTGCCTTGTTGATAGTGCTGTTAAGAAGGTAGAAACTAGGGCCTGTAAGACCTGCCTTGTTGATAGTGTTGTTAAGAAGGTAGAAACTAGGGCCTGTAAGACCTGCCTTGTTGATAGTGTTGTTAAGAAGGTAGAAACTAGGGCCTGTAGGACCTGCCTTGTTGATAGTGTTGTTAAGAAGGTAGAAACTAGGGCCTGTAAGACCTGCCTTGTTTATAGTGTTATTAAGAAGGTAGAAACTAGAACCTGTAGGACCTGCCTTGTTGATAGTGCTGTTAAGAAGGTAGAAACTAGGGCCTGTAGGACCTGCCTTGTTGATAGTGTTGTTAAGAAGGTAGAAACTAGGGCCTGTAGGACCTGCCTTGTTGATAGTGCTGTTAAGAAGGTAGAAACTAGAACCTGTAGGACCTGCCTTGTTGATAGTGCTGTTAAGAAGGTAGAAACTAGGGCCAGTAGGACCTGCCTTGTTGATAGTGTTGTTAAGAAGGTAGAAACTAGAGCCTGTAGGACCTGCCTTGTTGATAGTGCTGTTAAGAAGGTAGAAACTAGGGCCTGTAGGACCTGCCTTGTTGATAGTGTTGTTAAGAAGGTAGAAACTAGGACCTGTAGGACCTGCCTTGTTGATAGTGCTGTTAAGAAGGTAGAAACTAGGACCTGTAGGACCTGCCTTGTTTATAGTGTTGTTAAGGTAGAAACTAGGGCCTGTAGGACCTGCCTTGTTGATAGTGCTGTTAAGAAGGTAGAAACTAGGGCCTGTAGGACCTGCCTTGTTGATAGTGCTGTTAAGAAGGTAGAAACTAGGGCCTGTAGGACCTGCCTTGTTGATAGTGTTGTTAAGAAGGTAGAAACTAGGACCTGTAGGACCTGCCTTGTTGATAGTGCTGTTAAGAAGGTAGAAACTAGGACCTGTAGGACCTGCCTTGTTTATAGTGTTGTTAAGGTAGAAACTAGGGCCTGTAGGACCTGCCTTGTTGATAGTGCTGTTAAGAAGGTAGAAACTAGGGCCTGTAGGACCTGCCTTGTTGATAGTGTTGTTAAGAAGGTAGAAACTAGGGCCTGTAGGACCTGCCTTGTTGATAGTGTTGTTAAGAAGGTAGAAACCAGGGCCTGTAGGACCTGCCTTGTTAATAATGCTGTTAAGAAGGTAGAAACTAGGGCCTGTAGGATCTGCCTTGTTGATAGTGTTGTTAAGAAGGTATAAACTAGGGCCTGTAGGACCTGCCTTGTTGATAGTGCTGTTAAGAAGGTAGAAACTAGGGCCTGTAAGACCTGCCTTGTTGATAGTGTTGTTAAGAAGGTAGAAACTAGGGCCTGTAGGACCTGCCTTGTTGATAGTGCTGTTAAGAAGGTAGAAACTAGGGCCTGTAGGACCTGCCTTGTTGATAGTGTTGTTAAGAAGGTAGAAACTAGGGCCTGTAAGACCTGCCTTGTTGATAGTGTTGTTAAGAAGGTAGAAAATAGGGCCTGTAAGACCTGCCTTGTTGATAGTGTTGTTAAGAAGGTAGAAACTAGGACCTGTAGGACCTGCCTTATTGATAGTGTTGTTAAGAAGGTAGAAACTAGGGCCTGTAGGACCTGCCTTGTTGATAGTGCTGTTAAGAAGGTAGAAACTAGGGCCTGTAGGACCTGCCTTGTTTATAATGCTGTTAAGAAGGTAGAAACTAGGGCCTGTAGGACCTGCCTTGTTGATAGTGCTGTTAAGAAGGTAGAAACTAGGGCCTGTAGGACCTGCCTTGTTGATAGTGTTGTTAAGAAGGTAGAAACTAGGGCCTGTAGGACCTGCCTTGTTGATAGTGTTGTTAAGAAGGTAGAAACTAGGGCCTGTAGGGCCTGCCTTGTTGATAGTGTTGTTAAGAAGGTAGAAACTAGGGCCTGTAGGACCTGCCTTGTTGACAGTGTTGTTAAGAAGGCAGAGCAGCGCTTTATTATAGACAGACTCCTCCCCATCTTAGCTACTGTTGTATCAATATGTTTTGACCATGACAGTTTACAATCCAGGGTTCCTCCAAGCAGTTTATTCACCTCAACTTGCTCAATTTATACATTATTCATTACAATGTTTAGTTGAGGTTTAGGGTTTAGTGAATGTTTTACAGCCACTCGTCTCAGGGCACAAGTCTCCCTTTCTCCAAACATCTTGTATTGAATCAGAATCCCGTAACTAGTCATTGTTATTCAATTTAGTCATTTCCTGCCTACTTGGCTGAGGCCATAGGGTCGTTTTAGTCTGTCTACTTGGCTGAGGCCATAGGGTCGTTTTAGTCTGTCTACTTGGCTGAGGCCATAGGGTCGTTTTAGTCTGTCTACTTGGCTGAGGCCATGGGGTCGTTTTAGTCTGCCTACTTGGCTGAGGCCATGGGGTCGTTTTAGTCTGCCTACTTGGCTGAGGCCATGGGGTCGTTTTAGTCTGCCTACTTGGCCGAGGCCATGGGGTCGTTTTAGTCTGCCTACTTGGCTGAGGCCATGGGGTCGTTTTAGTCTGCCTACTTGGCTGAGGCCATGGGGTCGTTTTAGTCTGCCTACTTGGCCGAGGCCATGGGGTCGTTTTAGTCTGCCTACTTGGCTGAGGCCATAGGGTCGTTTTAGTCTGCCTATAAATAATATCAAAGGAAGGATGGGCTTGGATCACGACATATGCGGCCGCATTCACGTGCTAGTCAGAACTAGGAAACTTCAACCAGTTAGCAAGTCAAACATTTCAGAGTTTCCTAGTTCTGACTAGCACATGAATGCGGCGGCATATGTCGTGATCCAAGCCCATCCTTCCTTTGATATTATTTATTCTCTCCCAGGCATGTTTACCAAGCAACAGATCATTAGAAAAACAAAATGACACGTGAAGTTTATTTTGATCGTATAAATGTTGTGACAAGTGTCAGGAGAGAAGCTTTGCTCCTCTCTAAAGTGAACCACTATATGGTGAACAGTGAGTTCTCCTACGTTCATCTGAATGTGTCTGTAGTAAACGCAGGCAGTAGTAGCCAGCCATTGCGTTAGGCTATTTATTAACCCATTTCATTGATCATTGAATAGGACAACGTAAGTATATCGTGTGCATTTTCATCTGCCAGGCTGAACAATGTGAATTACTGATGGAACCATAACAAGTGTACTGAGTGATAGAGCAGTAGACATAACGATGTGTTCTGAGAATGGCCATCATATTTATAATGTTTATCATTGAAAGAATGTAGCCAACTACATTTCCTAATGTTTTGCTTAAAAGTTAATCTTGAATTTGAACTTTCTACTGGGAAAAAAAAAGAGGAGAAAAGTAGCCTACACATCAGCCAGACCGGTGTCTGGTGACCCAATGAAGAGATCAAATATATATTCATCCCAGTGGAAAAGTGCAACAGAAGCTGAAAAAGTGCAACTAAGGCACGAAATTACTTATTTTCCATGATTTGGAGCGAACCCTGACTGAAGTTGGGCAGAATATACAATAACAAGCTATTTAAATCTGCAGCAAGGTCTTTTTCTATGTTTTATCTAAGAATCCTGCATGAACAAATCCTGCATGAACAAATCCTGCATGAACAAATCCTGCATGAACAAATCCTGCATGAACAAATCCTGCATGAACAAATCCTGCATGAACAAATCCTGCATTAACAAATCCTGCATTAACAAATCCTGCATTAACAAATCCTGCATGAACAAATCCTGCATGAACAAATCCTGCATTAACAAATCCTGCATGAACAAATCCTGCATGAACAAATCCTGCATGAACAAATCCTGCATTAAAGAATCCTGCATTAAAGAATCCTGCATTAAAGAATCCTGCATTAACAAATCCTGCACGAACAAATCCTGCATGAACAAATCCTGCATGAACAAATCCTGCATTAACAAATCCTGCATTAACAAATCCTGCATTAAAGAATCCTGCCTGTTCTAATTATACCTATCTCGCATGCTCCAAACAACTGTGTATTGGAAAAAGACCACCAAAATCGTGTCGTCACTGAAAAATACTCTCGGCTGCAACTGCGATAAAGCCTGGTTAACACAGTATACAGAGTGTATTTTGCAATTGTGAGTTTATTTTGATGTGATATGAAAGTAGAGGGCTTTATATTTCTAGAAGCGTATCGCAATTGAGAATCGGTTCAAGTTTAGATGGAGCATCTGGCTGTTTTTGCTGCCAGAGCCAGTCTACCTGGAGCATCTGGCTGTTTTTGCTGCCAGAGCCAGTCTACCTGGAGCATCTGGCTGTTTTTGCTGCCAGAGCCAGTCTACCTGGAGCGTCTGGCTGTGTTTGCTGCCAGAGCCAGTCTACCTGGAGCGTCTGGCTGTTTTTGCTGCCAGAGCCAGTCTACCTGGAGCGTCTGGCTGTGTTTGCTGCCAGAGCCAGTCTACCTGGAGCGTCCTGGCTGTTTTTGCTGCCAGAGCCAGTCTACCTGGAGCATCTGGCTGTTTTTGCTGCCAGAGCCAGTCTACCTGGAGCATCTGGCTGTTTTTGCTGCCAGAGCCAGTCTACCTGGAGCATCTGGCTGTTTTTGCTGCCAGAGCCAGTCTACCTGGAGCATCTGGCTGTTTTTGCTGCCAGAGCCAGTCTACCTGGAGCATCTGGCTGTTTTTGCTGCCAGAGCCAGTCTACCTGGAGCATCTGGCTGTTTTTGCTGCCAGAGCCAGTCTACCTGGAGCATCTGGCTGTTTTTGCTGCCAGAGCCAGTCTACCTGGAGCGTCCTGGCTGTTTTTGCTGCCAGAGCCAGTCTACCTGGAGCATCTGGCTGTTTTTGCTGCCAGAGCCAGTCTACCTGGAGCATCTGGCTGTTTTTGCTGCCAGAGCCAGTCTACCTGGAGCATCTGGCTGTTTTTGCTGCCAGAGCCAGTCTACCTGGAGCATCTGGCTGTTTTTGCTGCCAGAGCCAGTCTACCTGGAGCATCTGGCTGTTTTTGCTGCCAGAGCCAGTCTACCTGGAGCATCTGGCTGTTTTTGCTGCCAGAGCCAGTCTACCTGGAGCATCTGGCTGTTTTTGCTGCCAGAGCCAGTCTACCTGGAGCGTCCTGGCTGTTTTTGCTGCCAGAGCCAGTCTACCTGGAGCGTCCTGGCTGTTTTTGCTGCCAGAGCCAGTCTACCTGGAGCATCTGGCTGTTTTTGCTGCCAGAGCCAGTCTACCTGGAGCGTCCTGGCTGTTTTTGCTGCCAGAGCCAGTCTACCTGGAGCGTCCTGGCTGTGTTTGCTGCCAGAGCCAGTCTACCTGGAGCGTCTGGCTGTTTTTTCTGCCAGAGCCAGTCTACCTGGAGCATCTGGCTGTTTTTGCTGCCAGAGCCAGTCTACCTCTGAAAATAACATAAAAAGGTGCGAAATACATCATTACGGTGATGATTTTTTAATTTTGAAAGTTACGTTGAAAACTTGATTGCTGACAAGCAAAACATTCTAGGACTACAATGATCAAATAGTGGTCTAATGAAACAACTACCAAAATATAGTTTTTGGGTGGAATTTTCCATTAAGGAGGAAAGTTAAGGTTAGACTCTTTAAGAGTCCATCTTGGCCTACGACAAACAGTACCAATCCTGGAACTCCCAGTAATGGATACCAAAAATCTTTGGTTAAAATCACATTATTTGGTGTAAAAATCTGAAGCTAGATTTGGCTGCCGTTTTTCAACCCATTCTGGAACTTTGAGGGTTTATGACAATAGCTAGCCCCTCTAGTAATTTAATAGGATCTCCATGGTCTCGCCTAGGGCTGTTGCGGTGACCGTATTAGCGCCACACCGGCGGTCACGAGTCATGACGCCAGTCAAATTCCACGTCACCGTTTAGTCACGGTAATTAAGCTTCTCCGAGCTCTGATGCTGCTGATGGTCATTAGTAGCCTACCAAACTTGCTACCTGCCTGATTCTCATCACTCTATTGTCCCTCTAATCACACTGACATCAATGCAAATGTGTTTGAAAATCGAATCAAACACTTCATGAGAGCCCATGTTGCGCAACATTTCTATTAGCTATGCAATAGAGAGAAAACAGAGTGAAGGAAACAGAGGGAAGTGAGAAAACAGAGTGAAGGAAACAGAGTGAAGGAAACAGAGTGAAGTGAGAAAACAGATTGAAGAAAACAGAGTGAAGGAAACAGAGTGAAGTGAGAAAACAGAGTGAAACAGAGTGAAGGAAACAGAGTAAAGGAAACAAAGTGAAGGAAACAGAGTGGAGTGAGAAAACAGAGTGATGGCCTCTATTAAAAAGAGGAGGATCCCATCAGCTTTCTATAGGCTAGGTCTACTATATTTATTTCTCAACTTTCCTAATATTATGCTAATATTAAGCACATTGTTTATCTTTACATAATGTGAAGAAACAGTCTAATAGTTCATCAGCATTTTAAGCTAAACATTCTGATCTGTTGCGTCAGCCACGTTGCGTTAAAAAACCCGATTTTGATCCTAGTGGTTGTATTAATTTGGGATCTATCGCATCTCACAACTATCCCAGACTATGTTTGGAATATATTTTTCCTCACACAGAATATGTACTATGGGGATAGTAGATTGACATAGGCTAATGCTTTTGCTGTTCGTTAGGCCTACTCATCTTGTTGGCTGACGAAAAGTAAAATGTGGACAGTTCTTCCAATATCTTCAATATGCACCTCGGAATTGGATGAGGATGGGCACAGTTGCGTCCCCGATGTGTCCGTCTTCACTTGCAGTCTGTGAGAAAGACCCGATCACGTGATGGAGAGCCGTGTGAGTGAGACGAGAGGTTCTTCGGAGCAGGCAGCACTCAGGGAGAAGGGCTACAAAAAGGTATGGATATTTTAGGGTGCATCGTGGTCACATAAACGGGATCCCGCTGGGAAATCCGAGGCATTATCAAGTGCTTCTCACAAAAACAAACAATGCAGAGCTCATGCATTTCAAGCAACTTTTTTCCAATCATCATTAGAGTCCCATCATGCAGCCTTACAATGTATTAAACACCAAAACATAGAGGCCAATGTTTGTAGAACAACTAAAGATACATTATTAATGACTCTAAATTAAGCATCTAGGAGGACCTGTTTCTTTGTTGACCAAACAACACAGAATAGCAGTATGTGCGTTTTACAGCTTTCTTCAATTGTATTCTTCATACTATAAAATAATATAAAATAATGCCACGGAATTCTAAGCAGATCTTGTCTGCTAAGTGAACTAGTATAGCCCACAGCCATTTGGCATAGCCAGATCAGGACCCTAACATAAGGACAAGTCAGAGTAAACTATTCTGTTCTTCTGAAATAGACTACATTTTCTTCATATCATGTTTCTTTAGACCTGTCTAAAATAAATAATGGATTTATTAGACTTTTATCAAATGTAGATGTTCCAAAGGTCTGCTCAGTGGCTTGTAGGCTGTGTTGAAGCCAGGAGATGCTAAATGTGTTTATATTAATTAACGGTAAATTACCGTGAGACCAACAGTTATCTGCTTGACAATCACCCGCTGACGAAATTTCGTGACACCCACAGCCCTCTCGCCTCACCTGAATGTCACCTGACTGCATTGCCTGGAAACCCAACTCAGGCGGAAATTAGGATTTGAATTGTATTGTTTATTTCACCTTTATTTAACCAGGTTGGCTAGTTGAGAACAAGTTCTCATTTACAACTGCGACCTGGCCAAGATAAAGCAAAGCAGTTCGACACAATCAACAACACAGAGTTACACATGGAGTAAAACAAACATACAGTCAATAACACAATAGAGAAATATATATACAATGTGTGCAAATTAAGTAAGGAGGTAAGGCAATAAATAGGTCAATAGTGGCGAAATATTTATAATTTAGCAATTAACACTGGAGTGATAGATGTGCAAGTAGAAATACTTGATCAGGAAAGTTTCCTCTCGTGACCGCTACAGGCCGCCAGATTTTTTTATCAAATTATATTTGAACTTTCTTTACCGGTTGTCCATATGGTTGGTCCTTTTGGCAGTAGAAATGTGAGACAATATATCCACAGGAATATATAATTATGTCTAATTTTTCAAAGCGCTGGAAGAGCATTCATATTTCTACCTGAAGCATGTACACAACCGGCTCGAGCTAATGTGATATACATCTGAACGATGCACCAGCGCTGTGAAAAACGGATGCAATTATGCTTTCCTGTGGATATATTGTCTCACATTCCTACCGCCAAAAAAGAACCAACCGTATGGAAAACTGGTCAAGTACGTTAAAATATCAAATTGTATTCAACATTTTGGCTTATAGAGAAAACTGTCCTTATTCAAACGCTCATCTCTGCCTGACAGAGTTCAGTGCGATTCAATGTCGGGTCCCAGACAACTGACCAGTGTCAATGCCCTATATTTCAGTAATCCAATTAATACGAATATCAAACCTGATCTTCCCTAGCTATTTGATACCTAGCTATATTAGTTATTCGTTTCTATCGATTAGCAAATAGCACGTAACTCTACTGTAAAACTAAACCTAGCTATTTACTCCGAATTGTTACCTAGCTAGATAGCAAGTTATCTTTTTATCTAACCGTAATTTAACTAGGCCGATAGTCAGATCATATATATTTGCATGCCATCAAAAAACGTGTAAGATTCATCTTTCAGCTGTAATGGAAACGATTTGTAAGAGAAGAAAAAACCCCACCTGATTTTGATACGTCTCTGAGAAATATAAATCCTGTTGGAGGGGAACAATTATCGGTTCTGTTGATTGTGGATCTGACGTCCGCATTCACTGACATAGGAGGGGTTTAGGGTATGTCTTGTTTCCCATTGGCTGACAGGAACATCCATCCATTCATTCATTCGCTCCATCCTACTTTTCATTCTGCAGTTTATTGGCACCATTGTAAAATGGATGAAGAAATGCTGTAATAGAAACACATGGCCAGTTTATGTGGAAAGATAAAGCAAGGCGGCAGCTAAACAAGTTAAATATTATCTTGCTATCTTGCTATCTTGTTATCTTGCTATGCTATATTCATAGGATTCCGTGTGGCTCAAATGGTATAGCATTGAGGCTTACAACGCAAGGGTTGTGGTTTCGGTACCAGCACTAGAATGTCCGCATTGTGTCCCGCCACCACCTCTTTTTACGCTTCTGCTACTCTCTGTTCATCATATATGCATAGTCACTTTAACCATATCTACATGTACATACTACCTCAATCAGCCTGACTAACCGGTGTCTGTATGTAGCCTTGCTACTGTATAAAGCCTCTCTACTGTCTATAGCCTCTCTACTGTATATAGCCTCTCTACCGTATACAGCCTCTCTACTGTTATAGCCTCTCTACTGTTGTAGAGAAATGCTATTTCTTATGCAGGTGACCAAACAATTGTTAATAAAGGGCTACAACTCAAAGTAGAGCCTGTGCGGTCCCCTACAGGATAGCTCCCGCATTACACTAATTGCCAAAACCAGCGCACACACATAATCTCCGTTGTAGCTGAACATTGTGTGCCCGAAGAGGATTCTACGATGACGGACAGACAACTGAGCCAATGGCGGAAGACTACAGACTACACCCCAGCTGAACCAATCCAAAGATCCGATCTTCCAGAATCAACCTACTTTCTATTCTATATATAAGTGGTGTACTGATTGTATCGGTCTCTTCGTCTGCAGTTCCGTACGAACCAGCGGGAGAGCCGTAATTACGCTGTTCTAGATATCTTCACTCTGAATAAACTGTAGCTTGTCATACAATTTACCACCTTGTCTGAATCGATCCTTGACCGACTCGCCCGTCTACATATCCAATTTCTAACACTGTATATAGCCCCTCTACCGTATACAGCCTCTCTACTGTATATAGCCTCTCTACCATATATAGCCTCTCTACTGTATATAGCCCCTCTACCGTATACAGCCTCTCTACTGTTATAGCCTCTCTACCATATATAGCCTCTCTACTGTATATAACCTCTCTACTGTACATAGCCTCTCTACTGTATATAGCCCCTCTACCGTATACAGCCTCTCTACTGTTATAGCCTCTCTACCATATATAGCCTCTCTACTGTATATAGCCTCTCTACCATATATAGCCTCTCTACTGTATATAGCCTCTCTACCGTATACAGCCTCTCTACTGTTATAGCCTCTCTACTGTATATAGCCTCTACTGTATATAGCCTCTCTACTGTATATAGCCTCTCTACTGTATATAGCCTCTCTACTGTAAATAGCCTCTCTACTGTATATACCCTCTACTGTATATAGCCTCTCTACTGTTATAGCCTCTCTACTGTATATAGCCTCTCTACTGTATGTAGCCCCTCTACTGTATATAGCCTCTCTACTGTATATAGCCTCTCTACTGTATATAGCCTCTCTACTGTATATAGCCTCTCTACTGTATATAGCCTCTCTACTGTATATAGTCTCTCTACTGTATGTAGCCCCTCTACTGTATATAGCCTCTACTGTATATAACCTCTCTACTGTATATAGCCTCTCTACTGTATATAGCCTCTCTACTGTATGTAGCCCCTCTACTGTATATAGCCTCTCTACTGTATATAGCCTCTCTACTGTATATAGCCTCTCTACTGTATATAGCCTCTCTACTGTATATAACCTCTCTACTGTATATAGCCTCTCTACTGTATATAGCCTCTCTACTGTATATAGCCTCTCTACTGTATATAACCTCTCTACTGTATATAGCCTCTCTACTGTATATAGCCTCTCTACTGTATATAGCCTCTACTGTATATAGCCTCTCTACTGTATTTAGCCTCTCTACTGTATATAGCCTCTCTACTGTATGTAGCCTGTCTTTTTACTGTTGTTTTATTTCTTTACCCACCTATTGTTCACCTAATACCTTTTTTGCACTATTGGTTAGAGCCTGTAAGTCAGCATTTCACTGTAAGGTCTACTACACCTGTTGTATTAAGCATTTCACTGTAAGGTCTACTACACCTGTTGTATTCAGCATTTCACTGTAAGGTCTACACCTGTTGTATTCATCATTTCACTGTAAGGTCTACTACACCTGTTGTATTCAGTATTTCACTGTGAGGTCAACACCTGTTGTATTCAGCATTTCACTGTGAGGTCAACACCTGTTGTATTCAGCATTTCACTGTAAGGTCTACTACACCTGTTGTATTCAGCATTTCACTGTGAGGTCTACTACACCTGTTGTATTCAGCATTTCACTGTAAGGTCTACTACCCCTGTTATATTCAGCATTTCACTGTAAGGTCTACTACACCTGTTGTATTCAGTATTTCACTGTAAGGTCTACTACACCTGTTGTATTCAGCATTTCACTGCAAGGTCTACTACACCTGCTGTATTCAGCATTTCACTGTAAGGTCTACTACACCTGTTGTATTCAGCATTTCACTGTAAGGTGAAGGTTGTATTCGGCACACGTGACAAATAAACTTTGATTTGATTTGAAATGACTCACTATTCTAAATCGCTCTGAATAAGAGCGTATGTTAAATGGCCTAGCTCACACATTATTGAATCATTTTTCTACAGCAAAGAGATTGAGTCCGGTGGAGACCAATTTATTTATTACTGAACATAAATATAAACGCAACAGGTAAAGTGTTGGTCCCATGGTTCATGAGTTGAAATATAAGATCACAGAAATGTTCCATTCGCACAAAAAGTTTATTTCTCTAAAATGTTGTGCACAAATTTGTTTACATCCCTGTTATTGAGCATTTCTCTTTTGCCAATATAATCCGTCCACCTGGCCACGGTGTGGCATATCAAGAAGCTGATTAAACAGCATGATCATTACACAGGTGCACCTTGTGCTGGGGACCCATAAAAGGCTACTAAAAAGGTGCAGTTTTGTCAAACAACACAATGCCACAGATGTCTCAAGTTTCCAGGGAGTGTGCAATTGGCATGCTGACTGCAGGAATGTCCACAAGAGCTGTTGACAGAGAATTTAATGTTAATTTCTCTACCATAAGCCACCTCCCACGTCGTTTTAGAGAATTTGGCACTACGTCCAACCGGCCTCACAACCACAGGCCAGGTGTAACCACGTCAACCCAGGACCTCCACACCCGGCTTCTTCACCTGCGGGATCGTCTGAGACCAGCCACCCAGACAGCTGATAAAACTGAGGAGTACTTCTGTCTGTAATAAAGCCCTTTTGTGGGGAAAAACTCGTTCTGATTGGCTGGGCCTGCCCTCCCAGGCTGCACCTCTGCCCAGTCATGGGAAATCCATAGATTAGGGCCTCATGAATTGATTTCAATTAACAGATTTCCTTGTATGAACTGTAACTCAGTAAAATTTGTGAAATTGTTGCATGTTGAGTTCATCTTTTTGTTCAATAAATATCACCTGTCAAACTCATTCCACGGAGGACCAAGTGTCTGCAGGTTTTCGCTCCTCCCTTGTACTTGATTGGTGAATTAAAGTAACTAATTAGTAAAGACCTCCCCTCACCTGGTTGTCTAGGGCTTAACTGACCAATACAATTTGATTCGAAAGGAAAAACCTGCAAACCCTCCTTGGAATGAGTTTAGTACCCTTATTGTATATAAACCCTGAACTGCTGATGCTACAGTATGTATTGGCCATAGAGCCCCACAGTATGAGTCATAATACCCATAAAACCTAGCAGTCAAACAGGGAAATGGTTCCAATTGTTTTTTTCCACCCTTCATTTTTTCCCCATAGGGAAACACTTCAAATAAGGGCAGTGTTTCGTGTAGACTTACCCTGGCGAGACATCTTTTTTAACCATGTAAAACTCTCTCTAGGACAAGGTGACATTTCTCAATATATTCGGCTCTATTTACTCTCAGATTTTGAAAATGCTAATTAGCGTCAAAGTAGACATCGTTGAAGACTACAAAATCGTGATTTAAAACTACAAATCCCTGCAAGCTCCTGCATATCATCTCTAGCTGACACCTTTGCTAACAGGTATTGTGTCAATTTAAATCTTACACAAGACAGTATACAGAATTGTCCGTTACATTTTTTTGGGGCCAATTTATTCATTTAGCCTCGGTGTACATATCACTGACAAACACCCACACAGACAGCGTGCTGAAGGCGCCACAGTGCCTCTTCAACCTTAGGAGGCTGAATAAATTTGGTTTGTCACCTAAAACCCTTACAAACTTCTACAGATGCACAATTGAGAGCATTCTGTCGGGCTGTATCACCGCCTGGAACGGCAACTGCTCCACCCACAACCGCAGGGCTCTCCAGAGGGTGGTGCTGTCTGCACAACTCATCACTGGGGACAAACTACGTGCCCTCCAGGACACCTACACCACCCGATGTCACAGGAAGGCCAAAAATATCAAGGACAACAACCATCCGAGCCACTGCCTGTTCACCCCGCTATCATCCAGAAGGCGAGGTCAGTACAGGTGCGTCAAAGCTGGGACCGAAAGACTGAAAAACAGCTTATATCTCAAGGCCATTAGACTGTTAAACAGCCATCACTAACATTGAGTGGCTGCTGCCAACACACTGACTCAACTCTCTGTCTCAAGGCCATCAGACTGTTAAACAGCCACCACTAACATTGAGTGGCTGCTGCCAACACACTGACTCAACTCTCTGTCTCAAGGCCATCAGACTGTTAAACAGCCACCACTAACATTGAGTGGCTGCTGCCAACATACTGACTCAACTCTCTGTCTCAAGGCCATCAGACTGTTAAACAGCCACCACTAACATTGAGTGGCTGCTGCCAACATACTGACTCAACTCTCTGTCTCAAGGCCATCAGACTGTTAAACAGCCACCACTAACATTGAGTGGCTGCTGCCAACATACTGACTCAACTCTCTATCTCAAGGCCATCAGACTGTTAAACAGCCACCACTAACACAGAGAGGCTGCTGCCAACACACTGACTCAACTCTCTGTCTCAAGGCCATCAGACTGTTAAACAGCCACCACTAACATTGAGTGGCTGCTGCCAACACACTGACTCAACTCTCTGGTCATCAGACTGTTAAACAGCCACCACTAACATTGAGTGGCTGCTGCCAACACACTGACTCAACTCTCTGTCTCAAGGCCATCAGACTGTTAAACAGCCACCACTAACACAGAGAGGCTGCTGCCAACACACTGACTCAACTCTCTGTCTCAAGGCCATCAGACTGTTAAACAGCCACCACTAACATTGAGTGGCTGCTGCCAACATACTGACTCAACTCTCTGTCTCAAGGCCATCAGACTGTTAAACAGCCACCACTAACACAGAGAGGCTGCTGCCAACACACTGACTCAACTCTCTGTCTCAAGGCCATCAGACTGTTAAACAGCCACCACTAACATTGAGTGGCTGCTGCCAACACACTGACTCAACTCTCTGGTCATCAGACTGTTAAACAGCCACCATTAACATTGAGTGGCTGCTGCCAACACACTGACTCAACTCTCTGGTCATCAGACTGTTAAACAGCCACCACTAACATTGAGTGGCTGCTGCCAACACACTGACTCAACTCTCTGGTCATCAGACTGTTAAACAGCCACCACTAACATTGAGTGGCTGCTGCCAACACACTGACTCAACTCTCTGGTCATCAGACTGTTAAACAGCCACCACTAACATTGAGTGGCTGCTGCCAACACACTGACTCAACTCCAGCCACTTTAATAATGGACAAATTGGATGTAATAAACATTAGAGGCTGCAGCCTATAGACAGACTAGGAATCACTGGCCACTTTAAGGAATGGAACACTAGTCACTTTTAATGTCACTTTAATAATGTGTACATATTTTGCTTTACTCATCTCATATGTTTATACTGTTTTCTATACTATTCTACTGTATCTTAGTCTATGCATTACTCATCTCATATGTATATACTGTATTCTATACTATTCTACTGTATCTTAGTCTATGCATTACTCATCTCATATGTATATACTGTTTTCTATACTATTCTACTGTATCTTAGTCTATGCATTACTCATCTCATATGTATATACTGTATTCTATTCTACTGTATCTTAGTCTATGCATTACTCATCTCATATGTATATACTGTATTCTATTCTACTGTATCTTAGTCTATGCATTACTCATCTCATATGTTTATACTGTTTTCTATACTATTCTACTGTATCTTAGTCTATGCATTACTCATCTCATATGTATATACTGTATTCTATACTATTCTACTGTATCTTAGTCTATGCATTACTCATCTCATATGTATATACTGTTTTCTATACTATTCTACTGTATCTTAGTCTATGCATTACTCATCTCATATGTATATACTGTATTCTATTCTACTGTATCTTAGTCTATGCATTACTCATCTCATATGTATATACTGTATTCTATTCTACTGTATCTTAGTCTATGCATTACTCATCTCATATGTATATACTGTTTTCTATACTATTCTACTGTATCTTAGTCTATGCATTACTCATCTCATATGTATATACTGTATTCTATTCTACTGTATCTTAGTCTATGCATTACTCATCTCATATGTATATACTGTATTCTATTCTACTGTATCTTAGTCTATGCATTACTCATCTCATATGTATATACTGTATTCTATTCTACTGTATCTTAGTCTATGCATTACTCATCTCATATGTATATACTGTATTCTATTCTACTGTATCTTAGTCTATGCATTACTCATCTCATATGTATATACTGTATTCTATTCTACTGTATCTTAGTCTATGCATTACTCATCTCATATGTATATACTGTTTTCTATACTATTCTACTGTATCTTAGTCTATGCATTACTCATCTCATATGTATATACTGTATTCTATTCTACTGTATCTTAGTCTATGCATTACTCATCTCATATGTATATACTGTATTCTATTCTACTGTATCTTAGTCTATGCATTACTCATCTCATATGTATATACTGTATTCTATTCTACTGTATCTTAGTCTATGCATTACTCATCTCATATGTATATACTGTATTCTATACTACTGTATCTTAGTCTATGCATTACTCATCTCATATGTATATACTGTATACTATTCTACTGTATCTTAGTCTATGCATTACTCATCTCATATGTATAGACTGTATTCTATACTATTCTACTGTATCTTAGTCTATGCATTACTCATCTCATATGTATATACTGTATTCTATACTATTGCATCTTAGTCTATGCATTACTCATCTCATATGTATATACTGTATTCTATTCTACTGTATCTTAGTCTATGCATTACTCATCTCATATGTATATACTGTTTTCTATACTATTCTACTGTATCTTAGTCTATGCATTACTCATCTCATATGTATATACTGTATTCTATTCTACTGTATCTTAGTCTATGCATTACTCATCTCATATGTATATACTGTATTCTATTCTACTGTATCTTAGTCTATGCATTACTCATCTCATATGTATATACTGTATTCTATTCTACTGTATCTTAGTCTATGCATTACTCATCTCATATGTATATACTGTATTCTATTCTACTGTATCTTAGTCTATGCATTACTCATCTCATATGTATATACTGTATTCTATACTATTGCATCTTAGTCTATGCATTACTCATCTCATATGTATATACTGTATTCTATTCTACTGTATCTTAGTCTATGCATTACTCATCTCATATGTATATACTGTATTCTATTCTACTGTATCTTAGTCTATGCATTACTCATCTCATATGTATATACTGTTTTCTATACTATTCTACTGTATCTTAGTCTATGCATTACTCATCTCATATGTATATACTGTATTCTATTCTACTGTATCTTAGTCTATGCATTACTCATCTCATATGTATATACTGTATTCTATTCTACTGTATCTTAGTCTATGCATTACTCATCTCATATGTATATACTGTATTCTATTCTACTGTATCTTAGTCTATGCATTACTCATCTCATATGTATATACTGTATTCTATACTATTGCATCTTAGTCTATGCATTACTCATCTCATATGTATATACTGTATTCTATTCTACTGTATCTTAGTCTATGCATTACTCATCTCATATGTATATACTGTATTCTATACTACTGTATCTTAGTCTATGCATTACTCATCTCATATGTATAGACTGTATTCTATACTATTCTACTGTATCTTAGTCTATGCATTACTCATCTCATATGTATATACTGTATTCTATACTATTCTACTGTATCTTAGTCTATGCATTACTCATCTCATATGTATATACTGTATTCTATACTACTGTATCTTAGTCTATGCATTACTCATCTCATATGTATAGACTGTATTCTATACTATTCTACTGTATCTTAGTCTATGCATTACTCATCTCATATGTATATACTGTATTCTATACTATTCTACTGTATCTTAGTCTATGTATTACTCATCTCATATGTATATACTGTATTCTATTCTACTGTATCTTAGTCTATGCATTACTCATCTCATATGTATATACTGTATTCTATTCTACTGTATCTTAGTCTATGCATTACTCATCTCATATGTATATACTGTATTCTATTCTACTGTATCTTAGTCTATGCATTACTCATCTCATATGTATATACTGTATTCTATTCTACTGTATCTTAGTCTATGCATTACTCATCTCATATGTATATACTGTATTCTATTCTACTGTATCTTAGTCTATGCATTACTCATCTCATATGTATATACTGTATTCTATTCTACTGTATCTTAGTCTATGCATTACTCATCTCATATGTATATACTGTTTTCTATACTATTCTACTGTATCTTAGTCTATGCATTACTCATCTCATATGTATATACTGTATTCTATTCTACTGTCTCTTTGTCTATGCATTACTCATCTCATATGTATATACTGTATTCTATACTACTGTATCTTAGTCTATGCATTACTCATCTCATATGTATATACTGTATTCTATACTACTGTATCTTAGTCTATGCATTACTCATCTCATATGTATATACTGTATTCTATTCTACTGTATCTTAGTCTATGCATTACTCATCTCATATGTATATACTGTATTCTATACTACTGTATCTTAGTCTATGCATTACTCATCTCATATGTATATACTGTATTCTATTCTACTGTATCTTTGTCTATGCATTACTCATCTCATATGTATATACTGTATTCTATACTACTGTATCTTAGTCTATGCATTACTCATCTCATATGTATATACTGTATTCTATACTACTGTATCTTAGTCTATGCATTACTCATCTCATATGTATATACTGTATTCTATTCTACTGTATCTTAGTCTATGCATTACTCATCTCATATGTATATACTGTATTCTATACTACTGTATCTTAGTCTATGCATTACTCATCTCATATGTATATACTGTATTCTATTCTACTGTATCTTAGTCTATGCATTACTCATCTCATATGTATATACTGTATTCTATACTACTGTATCTTAGTCTATGCATTACTCATCTCATATGTATATACTGTATACTATTCTACTGTATCTTAGTCTATGCATTACTCATCTCATATGTATAGACTGTATTCTATACTATTCTACTGTATCTTAGTCTATGCATTACTCATCTCATATGTATATACTGTATTCTATACTATTCTACTGTATCTTAGTCTATGCATTACTCATCTCATATGTATATACTGTATTCTATACTATTGCATCTTAGTCTATGCATTACTCATCTCATATGTATATACTGTATTCTATTCTACTGTATCTTAGTCTATGCATTACTCATCTCATATGTATATACTGTTTTCTATACTATTCTACTGTATCTTAGTCTATGCATTACTCATCTCATATGTATATACTGTATTCTATTCTACTGTATCTTAGTCTATGCATTACTCATCTCATATGTATATACTGTATTCTATTCTACTGTATCTTAGTCTATGCATTACTCATCTCATATGTATATACTGTATTCTATTCTACTGTATCTTAGTCTATGCATTACTCATCTCATATGTATATACTGTATTCTATTCTACTGTATCTTAGTCTATGCATTACTCATCTCATATGTATATACTGTATTCTATACTATTGCATCTTAGTCTATGCATTACTCATCTCATATGTATATACTGTATTCTATTCTACTGTATCTTAGTCTATGCATTACTCATCTCATATGTATATACTGTATTCTATTCTACTGTATCTTAGTCTATGCATTACTCATCTCATATGTATATACTGTTTTCTATACTATTCTACTGTATCTTAGTCTATGCATTACTCATCTCATATGTATATACTGTATTCTATTCTACTGTATCTTAGTCTATGCATTACTCATCTCATATGTATATACTGTATTCTATTCTACTGTATCTTAGTCTATGCATTACTCATCTCATATGTATATACTGTATTCTATTCTACTGTATCTTAGTCTATGCATTACTCATCTCATATGTATATACTGTATTCTATACTATTGCATCTTAGTCTATGCATTACTCATCTCATATGTATATACTGTATTCTATTCTACTGTATCTTAGTCTATGCATTACTCATCTCATATGTATATACTGTATTCTATACTACTGTATCTTAGTCTATGCATTACTCATCTCATATGTATAGACTGTATTCTATACTATTCTACTGTATCTTAGTCTATGCATTACTCATCTCATATGTATATACTGTATTCTATACTATTCTACTGTATCTTAGTCTATGCATTACTCATCTCATATGTATATACTGTATTCTATACTACTGTATCTTAGTCTATGCATTACTCATCTCATATGTATAGACTGTATTCTATACTATTCTACTGTATCTTAGTCTATGCATTACTCATCTCATATGTATATACTGTATTCTATACTATTCTACTGTATCTTAGTCTATGCATTACTCATCTCATATGTATATACTGTATTCTATACTATTGCATCTTAGTCTATGCATTACTCATCTCATATGTATATACTGTATTCTATTCTACTGTATCTTAGTCTATGCATTACTCATCTCATATGTATATACTGTTTTCTATACTATTCTACTGTATCTTAGTCTATGCATTACTCATCTCATATGTATATACTGTATTCTATTCTACTGTCTCTTTGTCTATGCATTACTCATCTCATATGTATATACTGTATTCTATTCTACTGTATCTTAGTCTATGCATTACTCATCTCATATGTATATACTGTATTCTATTCTACTGTATCTTAGTCTATGCATTACTCATCTCATATGTATATACTGTATTCTATTCTACTGTATCTTAGTCTATGCATTACTCATCTCATATGTATATACTGTATCCTATTCTACTGTATCTTAGTCTATGTATTACTCATCTCATATGTATATACTGTATTCTATTCTACTGTATCTTAGTCTATGCATTACTCATCTCATATGTATATACTGTATTCTATTCTACTGTATCTTAGTCTATGCATTACTCATCTCATATGTATATACTGTATTCTATTCTACTGTATCTTAGTCTATGCATTACTCATCTCATATGTATATACTGTATTCTATTCTACTGTATCTTAGTCTATGCATTACTCATCTCATATGTATATACTGTATTCTATTCTACTGTATCTTAGTCTATGCATTACTCATCTCATATGTATATACTGTTTTCTATACTATTCTACTGTATCTTCGTCTATGCATTACTCATCTCATATGTATATACTGTATTCTATTCTACTGTCTCTTTGTCTATGCATTACTCATCTCATATGTATATACTGTATTCTATACTACTGTATCTTAGTCTATGCATTACTCATCTCATATGTATATACTGTATTCTATACTACTGTATCTTAGTCTATGCATTACTCATCTCATATGTATATACTGTATTCTATTCTACTGTATCTTAGTCTATGCATTACTCATCTCATATGTATATACTGTATTCTATACTACTGTATCTTAGTCTATGCATTACTCATCTCATATGTATATACTGTATTCTATTCTACTGTATCTTTGTCTATGCATTACTCATCTCATATGTATATACTGTATTCTATACTACTGTATCTTAGTCTATGCATTACTCATCTCATATGTATATACTGTATTCTATACTACTGTATCTTAGTCTATGCATTACTCATCTCATATGTATATACTGTATTCTATTCTACTGTATCTTAGTCTATGCATTACTCATCTCATATGTATATACTGTATTCTATACTACTGTATCTTAGTCTATGCATTACTCATCTCATATGTATATACTGTATTCTATTCTACTGTATCTTAGTCTATGCATTACTCATCTCATATGTATATACTGTATTCTATACTACTGTATCTTAGTCTATGCATTACTCATCTCATATGTATATACTGTATTCTATTCTACTGTATCTTAGTCTATGCATTACTCATCTCATATGTATATACTGTCTTCTATTCTACTGTATCTTAGTCTATGCATTACTCATCTCATATGTATATACTGTATTCTATACTATTCTACTGTATCTTAGTCTATGCATTACTCATCTCATATGTATATACTGTATTCTATTCTACTGTATCTTAGTCTATGCATTACTCATCTCATATGTATATACTGTATTCTATTCTACTGTATCTTAGTCTATGCATTACTCATCTCATATGTATATACTGTATTCTATTCTACTGTATCTTAGTCTATGCATTACTCATCTCATATGTATATACTGTATTCTATTCTACTGTATCTTAGTCTATGCATTACTCATCTCATATGTATATACTGTATTCTATTCTACTGTATCTTAGTCTATGCATTACTCATCTCATATGTATATACTGTATTCTATTCTACTGTATCTTAGTCTATGCATTACTCATCTCATATGTATATACTGTATTCTATACTATTCTACTGTATCTTAGTCTATGCATTACTCATCTCATATGTATATACTGTATCCTATTCTACTGTATCTTAGTCTATGTATTACTCATCTCATATGTATATACTGTATTCTATTCTACTGTATCTTAGTCTATGCATTACTCATCTCATATGTATATACTGTATTCTATTCTACTGTATCTTAGTCTATGCATTACTCATCTCATATGTATATACTGTATTCTATTCTACTGTATCTTAGTCTATGCATTACTCATCTCATATGTATATACTGTATTCTATTCTACTGTATCTTAGTCTATGCATTACTCATCTCATATGTATATACTGTATTCTATTCTACTGTATCTAAGTCTATGCATTACTCATCTCATATGTATATACTGTATTCTATTCTACTGTATCTTAGTCTATGCATTACTCATCTCATATGTATATACTGTTTTCTATACTATTCTACTGTATCTTAGTCTATGCATTACTCATCTCATATGTATATACTGTATTCTATTCTACTGTATCTTAGTCTATGCATTACTCATCTCATATGTATATACTGTATTCTATACTATTCTACTGTATCTTAGTCTATGCATTACTCATCTCATATGTATATACTGTATTCTATTCTACTGTATCTTAGTCTATGCATTACTCATCTCATATGTATATACTGTATTCTATTCTACTGTATCTTAGTCTATGCATTACTCATCTCATATGTATATACTGTATTCTATTCTACTGTATCTTAGTCTATGCATTACTCATCTCATATGTATATACTGTATTCTATTCTACTGTATCTTAGTCTATGCATTACTCATCTCATATGTATATACTGTATTCTATTCTACTGTATCTTAGTCTATGCATTACTCATCTCATATGTATATACTGTATTCTATTCTACTGTATCTTAGTCTATGCATTACTCATCTCATATGTATATACTGTATTCTATACTATTCTACTGTATCTTAGTCTATGCATTACTCATCTCATATGTATATACTGTATCCTATTCTACTGTATCTTAGTCTATGTATTACTCATCTCATATGTATATACTGTATTCTATTCTACTGTATCTTAGTCTATGCATTACTCATCTCATATGTATATACTGTATTCTATTCTACTGTATCTTAGTCTATGCATTACTCATCTCATATGTATATACTGTATTCTATTCTACTGTATCTTAGTCTATGCATTACTCATCTCATATGTATATACTGTATTCTATTCTACTGTATCTTAGTCTATGCATTACTCATCTCATATGTATATACTGTATTCTATTCTACTGTATCTAAGTCTATGCATTACTCATCTCATATGTATATACTGTATTCTATTCTACTGTATCTTAGTCTATGCATTACTCATCTCATATGTATATACTGTTTTCTATACTATTCTACTGTATCTTAGTCTATGCATTACTCATCTCATATGTATATACTGTATTCTATTCTACTGTCTCTTTGTCTATGCATTACTCATCTCATATGTATATACTGTATTCTATACTACTGTATCTTAGTCTATGCATTACTCATCTCATATGTATATACTGTATTCTATACTACTGTATCTTAGTCTATGCATTACTCATCTCATATGTATATACTGTATTCTATTCTACTGTATCTTAGTCTATGCATTACTCATCTCATATGTATATACTGTATTCTATTCTACTGTATCTTAGTCTATGCATTACTCATCTCATATGTATATACTGTATTCTATTCTACTGTATCTTAGTCTATGCATTACTCATCTCAAATGTAAATACTGTATTCTATTCTACTGTATCTTTGTCTATGCATTACTCATCTCATATGTATATACTGTATTCTATACTACTGTATCTTAGTCTATGCATTACTCATCTCATATGTATATACTGTATTCTATACTACTGTATCTTAGTCTATGCATTACTCATCTCATATGTATATACTGTATTCTATTCTACTGTATCTTAGTCTATGCATTACTCATCTCATATGTATATACTGTATTCTATACTACTGTATCTTAGTCTATGCATTACTCATCTCATATGTATATACTGTATTCTATTCTACTGTATCTTAGTCTATGCATTACTCATCTCATATGTATATACTGTATTCTATTCTACTGTATCTTAGTCTATGCATTACTCATCTCATATGTATATACTGTATTCTATACTATTCTACTGTATCTTAGTCTATGCATTACTCATCTCATATGTATATACTGTATTCTATTCTACTGTCTCTTTGTCTATGCATTACTCATCTCATATGTATATACTGTATTCTATTCTACTGTATCTTAGTCTATGCATTACTCATCTCATATGTATATACTGTATTCTATTCTACTGTATCTTAGTCTATGCATTACTCATCTCATATGTATATACTGTATTCTATACTATTCTACTGTATCTTAGTCTATGCATTACTCATCTCATATGTATATACTGTATTCTATTCTACTGTATCTTAGTCTATGCATTACTCATCTCATATGTATATACTGTATTCTATTCTACTGTATCTTAGTCTATGTATTACTCATCTCATATGTATATACTGTATTCTATTCTACTGTATCTTAGTCTATGTATTACTCATCTCATATGTATATACTGTATTCTACTGTATCTTAGTCTATGCATTACTCATCTCATATGTATATACTGTATTCTATTCTACTGTATCTTAGTCTATGCATTACTCATCTCATATGTATATACTGTATTCTATTCTACTGTATCTTAGTCTATGCATTACTCATCTCATATGTATATACTGTATTCTATTCTACTGTATCTTAGTCTATGCATTACTCATCTCATATGTATATACTGTATTCTATTCTACTGTATCTTAGTCTATGCATTACTCATCTCATATGTATATACTGTATTCTATTCTACTGTATCTTAGTCTATGCATTACTCATCTCATATGTATATACTGTTTTCTATACTATTCTACTGTATCTTAGTCTATGCATTACTCATCTCATATGTATATACTGTATTCTATTCTACTGTCTCTTTGTCTATGCATTACTCATCTCATATGTATATACTGTATTCTATACTACTGTATCTTAGTCTATGCATTACTCATCTCATATGTATATACTGTATTCTATACTACTGTATCTTAGTCTATGCATTACTCATCTCATATGTATATACTGTATTCTATTCTACTGTATCTTAGTCTATGCATTACTCATCTCATATGTATATACTGTATTCTATACTATTCTACTGTATCTTAGTCTATGCATTACTCATCTCATATGTATATACTGTATTCTATTCTACTGTATCTTAGTCTATGCATTACTCATCTCATATGTATATACTGTATTCTATTCTACTGTATCTTAGTCTATGCATTACTCATCTCATATGTATATACTGTATTCTATTCTACTGTATCTTAGTCTATGCATTACTCATCTCATATGTATATACTGTATTCTATTCTACTGTATCTTAGTCTATGCATTACTCATCTCATATGTATATACTGTATTCTATTCTACTGTATCTTAGTCTATGCATTACTCATCTCATATGTATATACTGTATTCTATTCTACTGTATCTTAGTCTATGCATTACTCATCTCATATGTATATACTGTATTCTATACTATTCTACTGTATCTTAGTCTATGCATTACTCATCTCATATGTATATACTGTATTCTATTCTACTGTCTCTTTGTCTATGCATTACTCATCTCATATGTATATACTGTATTCTATTCTACTGTATCTTAGTCTATGCATTACTCATCTCATATGTATATACTGTATTCTATTCTACTGTATCTTAGTCTATGCATTACTCATCTCATATGTATATACTGTATTCTATACTATTCTACTGTATCTTAGTCTATGCATTACTCATCTCATATGTATATACTGTATTCTATTCTACTGTATCTTAGTCTATGCATTACTCATCTCATATGTATATACTGTATTCTATTCTACTGTATCTTAGTCTATGTATTACTCATCTCATATGTATATACTGTATTCTATTCTACTGTATCTTAGTCTATGTATTACTCATCTCATATGTATATACTGTATTCTACTGTATCTTAGTCTATGCATTACTCATCTCATATGTATATACTGTATTCTATTCTACTGTATCTTAGTCTATGCATTACTCATCTCATATGTATATACTGTATTCTATTCTACTGTATCTTAGTCTATGCATTACTCATCTCATATGTATATACTGTATTCTATTCTACTGTATCTTAGTCTATGCATTACTCATCTCATATGTATATACTGTATTCTATTCTACTGTATCTTAGTCTATGCATTACTCATCTCATATGTATATACTGTATTCTATTCTACTGTATCTTAGTCTATGCATTACTCATCTCATATGTATATACTGTTTTCTATACTATTCTACTGTATCTTAGTCTATGCATTACTCATCTCATATGTATATACTGTATTCTATTCTACTGTCTCTTTGTCTATGCATTACTCATCTCATATGTATATACTGTATTCTATACTACTGTATCTTAGTCTATGCATTACTCATCTCATATGTATATACTGTATTCTATACTACTGTATCTTAGTCTATGCATTACTCATCTCATATGTATATACTGTATTCTATTCTACTGTATCTTAGTCTATGCATTACTCATCTCATATGTATATACTGTATTCTATACTATTCTACTGTATCTTAGTCTATGCATTACTCATCTCATATGTATATACTGTATTCTATTCTACTGTATCTTAGTCTATGCATTACTCATCTCATATGTATATACTGTATTCTATTCTACTGTATCTTAGTCTATGCATTACTCATCTCATATGTATATACTGTATTCTATTCTACTGTATCTTAGTCTATGCATTACTCATCTCATATGTATATACTGTATTCTATTCTACTGTATCTTAGTCTATGCATTACTCATCTCATATGTATATACTGTATTCTATTCTACTGTATCTTAGTCTATGCATTACTCATCTCATATGTATATACTGTATTCTATTCTACTGTATCTTAGTCTATGCATTACTCATCTCATATGTATATACTGTATTCTATACTATTCTACTGTATCTTAGTCTATGCATTACTCATCTCATATGTATATACTGTATTCTATTCTACTGTATCTTAGTCTATGCATTACTCATCTCATATGTATATACTGTATTCTATTCTACTGTATCTTAGTCTGTGCCGCGCTGACGTTGCTCATCCATATATTTATATATTCTTAATTCCAATACTTAGATTTAATGTGTATTAGGTATTTGTTGTGAAATTGTTAGATATTACTTGAAAGAAAATGTTTTTATATACTCCATTTTTTATTTGTTATGTTTAGCTCACATAATATAATTTAAAAGTATGAATGAAGGTGTCTGTAATAGAAGAAATGTGGAAAAGACGAATGTAGACATTCATAAATGGATTTCTATAGATTCCTAAATACTTGTTACTATGATGGGGGAGTTCCAAGATGGAGGCACGGTGATTCAACAGCGCCCCCTATCAGTCATCTAGTGTATATATAAATCATTGGTGGAGACAACAGATCCAGTCAATCAGATCAAGTAAAAGCACAAGAACATTGTAAAGACTGAAAAAATAATTTATTGAAAACGTTTGTTTTAAATACATTGTTTCTTTATTTCATTTACACTAGTTACGTGATTGTTCCCTCTATTTAAATATAATGCTAGTCACAAGAAAAAAACTAAACAAAAGGACAAGTATTCCGTTTCCCAGTAAACAATTAGTGTAAGACAAGACGTGGGCCGATGTGAGATCGGAGTGGAATGAAAGCTGCTCTGTTCATTCACGTTTTGTTCTTTGAAATGATATATTTCTCTCATTGTTCCTCTCATTCTCGTTTTTCTCTCCCTCCCTTGTTCTTCTCTTCCCTCTCACCCAGCTCTACCCAATGATGTGTATAAACACTAGATTGCCCGATGCTATATATTGGTCAATGACAGGCTCTGAAGCCACCGTCCACCATATTGGTACTCCTCAGAAGGAGCAGTCCTCCATAGGAATGAAATTAAGTCTACGTTTTTGATTTTTTTTTTTAAAGATGGTGGCGCAGTGGCTTCAAAACAACCCCCCTGTCAATCATCTAGTGATTCTATAGCTACAGCATCGGCTCTAACCCAGGTTGATCTCACCAACGAACATGGTGATGAGCAGGATGATAGCGAACCCGGTGAGCAGCCCGGCGTTCTGGATCAGGAAGAAGATAACATTGGTCACCGTCGACCCGTCCTGTTCATTCATGATGGCGTTCATCTCCGGGAACTGAAATCAGAACCAACCGGTTTTAAACCAACAGTTAAATATCGCATTCTGTTTCTTCCCAAGACATCAGAATAATTTCAGTCTCTCCCTCTCCCTCTCTCTTTCACTCCCCCTCCCTCCCTCCCTCCCTCCCTCCCTCCCTCCCTCCCTCCCTCCCTCCCTCCCTCCCTCCCTCCCTCCCTCCCTCCCTCCCTCCCTCAGTCCCTCCCTCAGTCTCTCCCTCCCTCCTGGGGTGGGGGGTAGAAGCAGCTCTGCAGCTGTGATAACACGTACAGTATGGTATGATGAGAAACTGACTGTCCACTGGGTCATTCAGTGGTTGGGTCCTTAAAAAGAATAATGACCCGTCTGCTCTCCCTGCATGACCAGAGAACCTTCATACTAAACTCAATATAGATATACTACTGAGCTATTGAAAAGTTAGGTCCTGATTCTCTAATACATGTACGCCCTGCTTGAGGTTGATGAACGGCAGAAGACAGCACATACAAGTTAAAGACTGAAGTAAATTCAGTTAGTCAGTCAGTTGGGGATCTAAAGGATAAGCAGTGTAATCTGGGAGTTGAAGCAGATCAGGTGGCATTGAAGATGGAGGAAGCATCATGGGAGAAGCTCAATTGCATTTCCTTGATTCCTAGCATCCTCTCTCCTCACCTCAAGACCCCCCCCCCCCCGAGCTGCGAGAAATGCAAGGATTCAAGGAAATGCAATTGAGATTCTCCCATGTCACTCACCATGTCTACCAGGAACATTCTACTCACCATGTCTACCAGGAACATTCTACTCACCATGTCTACCAGGAACATTCTACTCACCATGTCTACCAGGAACATTCTACTCACCATGTCTACCAGGAACATTCTACTCATCATGTCTACCAGGAACATTCTACTCACCATATCTACCAGTACTATGTAGAGGAACATTCTACTCACCATGTCTACCAGGAACATTCTACTCACCATGTCTACCAGGAACATTCTACTCACCATATCTACCAGGAACATTCTACTCACCATATCTACCAGGAACATTCTACTCACCATATCTGCCAGTGCTATGTAGAGGAACATTCCCCCAGCGATGGCGAAGATGGCGTTGGGGGCGAAGTTGCTCCCCAGCAGGATGCCGAAGGCCAGGCCGATGTAGCAGGACATGGCTGACAGCAGGTTGAAGAAGACGGCCTGGGGGATACTCATCCCAGCATTCAGCAGGATCACAAAGTCCCCTGCAGGAAGGGCCGGAGAGACAGCGACAGGTTCAGGAACACAGTCGACACATCGAGGAACCAGCACCACTTTTAGTTATGTTTATTAACAAACAAAAAAATAGTTTAAAAGTTATTTTAAAAAATGAATCTATCGTTTTTTCAGATGAAGGTCGGTTTAGTTCAGCCAAAGTTGCTTACTGTTGTTACTGTACAATCACTTAATGACAACTGCTTGTAAAAAATGAAGGCAATTCTAGATACATACTTTTTTAAATGTTTTAATTTAACCTTTATTTTACTAGGCAAGTCAGTTAAGAACAAATTCTTATTTTCAATGACGGCCTAGGAACAGTGGGTTAACTGCCTGTTCAGGGGCAGAACGACAGATTTGTACCTTGTCAGCTCGGGGATTTGATCTTGCAACCTTCCGGTTACTAGCCCAACGCTCAAACCACTAGGCTACCCTGCCGTCCCATATGATTGATTGATCTCTCACCTAGCTCGTGGGGGAACTCCTCACAGACGATGGCGATGGAGGTACTGAAACCAGCGACGACAGACACGGTAAAAGAGGCTCCGATCGCCAGGCCGTCGATGAAGTTGTGCAGAGCGTCACTCAGTGTGATCATCCAGGCCACCGTCTTTATGTTAGCGATGCGCTGACCCCGCAGCCAGTGGCACATCACATTACTGACATGGACTTCCTGCCGGGACAGGAAGTCACAGAGGAAGGAGGAAGAGTAAAGGGGAGTAAAACTGGATTGTACATAAGAGTAATATCATACTCTAGATAATATAACATATTTACTATATAATATGTCATAGTCTAGATAATATAACATATTTACTATATAATATGTCATAGTCTAGATAATATAACATATTTACTATATAATATGTCATAGTCTAGATAATATAACATATTTACTATATAATATGTCATAGTCTAGATAATATAACATATTTACTATATAATATGTCATAGTCTAGATAATATAACATATTTACTATATAATATGTCATAGTCTAGATAATATAACATATTTACTATATAATATGTCATAGTCTAGATAATATAACATATTTACTATATAATATGTCATAGTCTAGATAATATAACATATTTACTATATAATATGTCATAGTCTAGATAATATAACATATTTACTATATAATATGTCATAGTCTAGATAATATAACATATTTACTATATAATATGTCATAGTCTAGATAATATAACATATTTACTATATAATATGTCATAGTCTAGATAATATAACATATTTACTATATAATATGTCATAGTCTAGATAATATAACATATTTACTATATAATATGTCATAGTCTAGATAATATAACATATTTACTATATAATATGTCATAGTCTAGATAATATAACATATTTACTATATAATATGTCATAGTCTAGATAATATAACATATTTACTATATAATATGTCATAGTCTAGATAATATAACATATTTACTATATAATATGTCATAGTCTAGATAATATAACATATTTACTATATAATATGTCATAGTCTAGATAATATAACATATTTACTATATAATATGTCATAGTCTAGATAATATAACATATTTACTATATAATATGTCATAGTCTAGATAATATAACATATTTACTATATAATATGTCATAGTCTAGATAATATAACATATTTACTATATAATATGTCATAGTCTAGATAATATAACATATTTACTATATAATATGTCATAGTCTAGATAATATAACATATTTACTATATAATATGTCATAGTCTAGATAATATAACATATTTACTATATAATATGTCATAGTCTAGATAATATAACATATTTACTATATAATATGTCATAGTCTAGATAATATAACATATTTACTATATAATATGTCATAGTCTAGATAATATAACATATTTACTATATAATATGTTTACTATGTAACAGAATGATGTTTTTTTTTCACTTCAATCTGAAAAATCTGATGCAGTATGTAAATAACAATCTGATGCAGTATGTAAATAACAATCTGATGCAGTATGTAAATAACAATCTGATGCAGTATGTAAATAACAATCTGATGCAGTATGTAAATAACAATCTGATGCAGTATGTAAATAACAATCTGATGCAGTATGTAAATAACAATCTGATGCAGTATGTAAACAACAATCTGATGCAGTATGTAAACAACAATCTGATGCAGTATGTAAATAACAATCTGATGCAGTATGTAAATAACAATCTGATGCAGTATGTAAATAACAATCTGATGCAGTATGTAAATAACAATCTGATGCAGTATGTAAATAACAATCTGATGCAGTATGTAAACAACAATCTGATGCAGTATGTAAATAACAATCTGATGCAGTATGTAAATAACAATCTGATGCAGTATGTAAATAACAATCTGATGCAGTATGTAAACAACAATCTGATGCAGTATGTAAATAACAATCTGATGCAGTATGTAAATAACAATCTGATGCAGTATGTAAATAACAATCTGATGCAGTATGTAAAGACGATGGTCAGTAGCTTCTCTGCTGCCGTGACAAACCAACTCCTTATTGGCCCAGGCCAGAACAAGCCGTCTTTGTGTACAAGCGAGACAATTCTTGCTTTTATCAAGAGTCTAGGATACGCAGGCCTGTGATCAGTCCCACTGACGCTGTCACACAGGGCTAAGGGAAATGGGACTCTGTTCATAGTCTCCTGTGTGACAGAGGCAGCATGCCAAATGGTACCCTATTCCCTGGAGGGAACGACATTTGACCAGAGTCCATTCTCCAAAAAGAGAATAGGGTACCATTTGGCATGCAGACTCTGTCCCACAGGAGACTATGAACAGAGACCCATTTCCCTTAGCCCTGTGTGACAGCGTCAGTCTCGTCCATTTTGCTCAGTATCTGTGATGTGTAACAAGGCCATTCTCCTCCACTTGAGCCAGATAACTAATGGTTATACATTAATAATTAACATGATTTCCCCAATCAATAACGTCACAGATAACAGCTCAATAAATAACTAGGCTTAATACTCAGCGCTGCTGTAAATGTCGTTTTAGGTCAGGATGCCCCAACTGGCATCCCTCAGGCCCCAGTGTGTCCTGCGTGTGGTTTGATATCAATACACTGGTGATCCCTGTTGCAGGACATCTATGTGTTTGTCATATTTCTGTTATGTTACTACTGTACTACTGTACTACTGTGTTACTACAGTGTTACTACAGTGTTACTACAGTGTTACTACAGTGTTACTACTGTGTTACTACTGTGTTATTACTGTGTTACTACTGTGTTATTACTGTGTTACTACTGTGTTACTACTGTGTTACTGTGTTACTACTGTGTTACTACTGTGTTACTGTGTTATTACTGTGTTACTACTGTGTTACTACTGTGTTACTACTGTGTTACTACTGTGTTACTACTGTGTTACTGTGTTGTTACTGTGTTACTACTGTGTTACTACTGTGTTACTACTGTGTTACTACTGTGAGTATTGACCTCTCTCATTTAACCCCGTCTAACCCCTCTGTCTTTGGTGAGAAAGCCACAAACAGGTTACAGACAGGCTACAGACAAGCTACAGACAGGCTACAGACAGGCTACAGACAGGAAACAGACAGGCTAAAGATAGAATACAGACAGGATACAGACAGGAAACAGACAGGCTACAGACAGGATACAGACAGGCTACAGACAAGCTACAGACAGGCTACAGACAAGCTACAGACAGGCTACAGACAAGCTACAGACAGGCTACAGACAGGCTACAGACAGCCACAGGCAGGCTACAGACGGGCTAGAGACAGCCACATACAGGCCACAGATACGCTACAGACAAGCTACAGACAAGCTACAGACAGGCCACAGACAGGCCACAGATAGCCATAGACAGCTATGACTGTTCAAGGTCAGTTGAGCACTTTGTGACTCACACCTGGGTCGTGTTCAGAGCCCAAGGTACCAAAACATTTTTACGGACACTAAATAAATTAGTTCTTGTTCAACAAATTCACAGAAGTACTTCCTCCCTTTCAAAACGTTTTCTCCTCTTTTCTGTCTAGTGAACAGAACACTGCTTGGTAGCCGGTGGAGGATGAAGTTGCCCCTAGACGCTGATCTGGGGTCAGTTTTGTATTCTTTGTAGGTTAGGATTAGGGGAAGCTGACCTGATGTCAGTACCTATAGGAAACGTCAGAGCTGGTACCTGAGGTGGTGGTTCCGTGGATGACACTGGAGGGTCTGGGCTGGTGTTGTCTGTACTGATGCTGCTGATGGTACACGTAGTCATGGTGATAGACTCTTTCTTCTCAGACACATCTCCATTCTGGAGAGAGTTCTGCCTCAGTTGACCTGGAGGAGAGAAGTGACTGTGGCCATGCTGCACAGGCAGGACAAAGAAGATGGTTAAAAAGAGAGCATTTGTGTATTCCAGATGGCGCACCCTGTTCCTATTGGCTGCGGTCAAAAGAAGTGTACTATATTTGGAATAGGGTGTAATTTGGGATGCAGGCTTAAGGTTACTGCTGGAGAGACAGGACAACGATGTCAAAAGAAGTACAGAAGGCTTTACAGCGAAAGCATGCCATGTGATTGTTTGAGGACACAGCCCCACATCAACATATTTTTCAACCAACACAGGCTTCATAAAATCACAAATAGCAATTAAATAAATCACTTACTTTTTGAAAATTTTCCTCTGATTTGTAATCCAAAGGGTCCCAGCTACAACATGCATGGTTGTTTTGTTCGATAAAATCCTTCTTTATATCCCAAAAAGTCAATTTAGTTGGCATCATTGATTTGAGTTCAACATGCAGACAAAGGAATCCAAAAAGCTACCGCTAAACTTTGTTAAAACAAGTCAAACTATGTTTCTAACCAATCCTCAGGTACCCTAAAATGTAAATAAACTATAATATTTCATAGGGAAAGAAGTATGTTCTATAGAAAAGTGAAATTAGCAGGTGCGAGTCTCCTTCGTCACGCGCCCACAGACTGATTTCTAACTGTGACTCCCTGTACCAAACTCAAAAATCTTCCTCATTTTGGAAAAAACAAGCCTGGAACCTTGAACAAAGACTGTTGACATCTAGTGGAAGCCATAGGAATTGCAATCTGGGAGCTGGAATTGCATATATATAGCTTTCCAAAAAATAAAAATTGGGTTGGTTTTTCTTTGGATTGTCTCCCACCATATCAATTGTGTCATACATTATTTTAACATTTCTACAAACTGCAAAGTGTTTTCTATCCAATGGTACCAATTCTATGCATATCCTGGCTTCTGGGCCTGAGTAACAGGCAGTTTACTTTGGGCACATCATTCAGACAGGAAGTGGAGATAAAAAAGGACCTAGCCCTAAGAAGTTTTACATAGAGAGACAGGACAAAGATGTTAAACATACAGAGACAGGACAAAGATGATAAACATACAGAGACAGGACAAAGATGATAAACATACAGAGACAGGACAAAGATGTTAAACATACAGAGACAGGACAAAGATGTTAAATATACAGAGACAGGACAAAGATGTTAAACATACAGAGACAGGACAAAGATGTTAAACATACAGAGACAGGACAAAGATGATAAACATACAGAGACAAGACAAAGATGTTAAATATACAGAGACAGGACAAAGATGATAAACATACAGAGACAGGACAAAGATGTTAAACATACTAGAGACAGGACAAAGATGTTAAACATACTAGAGACAGGACAAAGATGTTAAACATACAGAGACAGGACAAAGATGTTAAAAATACTAGAGACAGGACAAAGATGATAGATGTACAGAGAGACAATAAACGAAGCCTGGTCAAATCGACACAGTACAGGCACAGAACAGCTGTGGCCATGCTGCAAAGACATCATTTTTTATACATCGTTTTGTGGTTAAAAAATGAGAGCATGGGTATGTCTCAAAGGGTACCCTACAGTACTCCCTGTACGAGCTCTGACCAGGGCCCTATGGTAAACATACAGAGACGGAACACACAGACGCTGGCTAGATGACCAGAGATCTACAGACAGGAAATGACACTGGCTAGATGACCAGAGATGTACAGACAGGAAATGACGCTGGCTAGATGACCAGAGATGTACAGACAGGAAATGAACCCGGGCCAAATCGACACAGTGTAGTAGGCACAGAACCTTGTCACAATCAATCAATTAATTAAATCAATCAATTAATCAATCATAAGGCTCTCAAAAAACAGACAGGAAATACACACCCTAGAGAAAGCAACTTGTAACATTGCTACGTCTCTGATTAATGCGAAGTTACAGGTACACTGTGTATATATATATATATGTGCTGTTTAAATGGTTTAAAGTAGACAATACCTCATGCTCTGTTCTTAGTGCCATCTTCAGTACTTTCTCTGTGAAGAACAGCAGGTAAAATCCACCAAATATTCCAACGGCTTTCAGAATGTAGTCATCCGCTCTGGGATCAAATCCCAGGGCCTGTTGGTGTTGGGGGAAAACATGCATGTGGTAACAGTAGGGTACCAACAATTCCTGGGTGGAAGATTCCTGGCATTATGAGGGGGAAAAGCAGGACATCCAGGGAATGTGGGGAAAGTTACAGTCATTTTACAACCCTAGGTAGCAGTAACACAGTCATTTTACAACCCTAGGTAGCAGTAACACAGTCATTTTACAACCCTAGGTAGCAGTAACACAGTCATTTTATAACCCTAGGTAGCAGTCATTTTACAACCCTAGGTAGCAGTCATTTTACAACCCTAGGTAGCAGTCATTTTACAACCCTAGGTAGCAGTCATTTTACAACCCTAGGTAGCAGTAACACAGTCATTTTACAACCCTAGGTAGCAGTAACACAGTCATTTTACAACCCTAGGTAGCAGTAACACAGTCATTTTACAACCCTAGGTAGCAGTCATTTTACAACCCTAGGTAGCAGTCATTTTACAACCCTAGGTAGCAGTAACACAGTCATTTTATAACCCTAGGTAGCAGTCATTTTACAACCCTAGGTAGCAGTCATTTTACAACCCTAGGTAGCAGTCATTTTACAACCCTAGGTAGCAGTCATTTTACAACCCTAGGTAGCAGTCATTTTACAACCCTAGGTAGCAGTCATTTTACAACCCTAGGTAGCAGTCATTTTACAACCCGAGGTAGCAGTCATTTTACAACCCTAGGTAGCAGTCATTTTACAACCCTAGGTAGCAGTCATTTTACAACCCGAGGTAGCAGTCATTTTACAACCCTGGGTAGCAGTCATTTTACAACCCGAGGTAGAAGTCATTTTACAACCCGAGGTAGCAGTCATTTTACAACTCGAGGTAGCAGTCATTTTACAACCCGAGGTAGCAGTCATTTTACAACCCTAGGTAGCAGTAACACAGTAAATTAAGCATGAATAGAGTTGAAAGACTAAAACAGTAAATATATCCATTATTTAACACAACCATGGCCATCTCTTCTCCCTCCGTTTGACCACTAAGACTCAGTCTCCATATTCAATCAACGCTGGTGACACTTAATAACAACTTTGATGAAAAAGCTCAAAGATCAACTATTATGAGACATTTATAATGTATTCTTTTCTAGGGTAGCACCGACTGAAAATACATTTTGGCTCCTACTGTACTTTTGTCCCTTAATATTAGAAGGTTTTCATCAAGGATCTCTACTTTGCTCCGTTCATCTTTCTCTCGATCCTGACTAGCTCAGAGACAGGATTGTGCCAAGCTACAGATCTGAGAAAGGGTACCAAAACATTTCTGCATCATTGAAGCTCCCCAGAACACAGTGGCCTCCGTCATTCTTAAGTGGAAGAGGTTTGGAACCACGAAGACTCTTCCTAGCTCTGGTCGCCCGGCCAAACTGAGCAATCAGGGGAGAAGGGCATTGGTCAGGGAGGTGACCAAGAACCCAATGGACACTCTGACAGAGCTCTAGAGTTCCTCTGTGGAGATGGGAGAACCTTCCAGAAGGACAATCATCTCTGCAGCACTTCACCAATCAGGCCTTTATGGTAGAGTGGCCAGACGGAAGCCACTCCTCAGTATAAGGCACATTACAGCCCGCTTGGAGTTTACCAAAAGGCACCTAAAGGACTCTCAGACCATGAGAAACAAGATTCTCTGGTTTGATGAAACCAAGATGGAACTCTTTGGCCTGAATGCCAAGCATCACATCTGGAGGAAACCTGGCACCATCCCTACGGTGAAGCATGGTGGTAGCAGCATCATGCTGTGGGGATGTTTTTTCAGCGGCAGGGACTGGGAGACTAGTCAGGATCGAGAGAAAGATGAACGGAGCAAAGTAGAGATCCTTGATGAAAACCTGGTACTGTACATACATACATAAACACATTATTACATACAGTGGGGCAAAAAAGTATTTAGTCAGCCACCAATTGTGCAAGTTCTCCCACTTAAAAAGATGAGAGAGGCCTGTAATTTTCATTATATGTACAATTCAACTATGACAGACAAAATGAGAAAAAATATCCAGAAAATCACATTGTAGGATTTTTTATGAATTTATTTGCAAATTATGGTGGAAAATAAGTATTTGGTCACCAACAAACAAGCAAGATTTCTGGCTCTCACAGACCTGTAACTTCTTCTTTAAGAGGCTCCTCTGTCCTCCACTCGTTACCTGTATTAATGGCACTTGTTTGAACTTGTTATCAGTATAAAAGACACCTGTCCACAACCTGAAACAGTCACACTCCAAACTCCACTATGGCCAAGACCAAAGAGCTGTCAAAGGACACCAGAAACAAAATTGTAGACCTGCACCAGGCTGGGAAGACTGAATCTGCAATAGGTAAGCAGCTTGGTTTGAAGAAATCAACTGTGGGAGCAATTATTAGGAAATGGAATACATACAAGACCACTGATAAGACCACTGATAATCTCCCTCGATCTGGGGCTCCACGCAAGATCTCACCCTGTAGGGTCAAAATGATCACAAAAGCAAAAATCCCAGAACAAAAGCAAAAATCCCAGAACCACACGGGGGGACCTAGTGAATGACCTGCAGAAAGCTGGGACCAAAGTAACAAAGCCTACCATCAGTAACACACTACGCCGCCAGGGACTCAAATCCTGCAGTGCCAGACGTGTCCCCCTGCTTAAGCCAGTACATGTCCAGGTCCATCTGAAGTTTGCTAGAGAGCATTTGGATGATCCAGAAGAAGATTGGGAGAATGTCATATGGTCAGATGAAACCAAAATATAACTTTTTGGTAAAAACTCAACTCGTCGTGTTTGGAGGACAAAGAATGCTGAGTTGCATCCAAAGAACACCATACCTACTGTGAAGCATGGGGGTGGAAACATCAAGCTTTGGGGCTGTTTTTCTGCAAAGGGACCAGGATGACTGATCTGTGTAAAGGAAAGAATGAATGGGGCCATGAATGGGGCCATGTATCGTGAGATTTTGAGTGAAAACCTGCTTCCATCAGCAAGGGCATTGAAGATGAAAAGTGGCTGGGTCTTTCAGCATGACAATGATCCCAAACACACCGCCCAGGCAACGAAGGAGTGGCTTCGTAAGAAGCATTTCAAGGTCCTGGAGTGGCCTAGCCAGTCTCCAGATCTCAACCCCATACAAAATCTTTGGAGGGAGTTGAAAGTCCGTGATGCCCAGCAACAGCCCCAAAACATCACTGCTCTAGAGGAGATCTGCATGGAGGAATGGGCCAAAATACCAGCAACAGTGTGTGAAAACCTCGTGAAGACCTACAGAAAACGTTTGACCTCTGTCATTGCCAACAAAGGGTATATAACAAAGTATTGAGAGAAACTTTTGTTATTGACCAAATACTTATTTTCCACCATAATTTGCAAATAAATTCATAAAAAATCCTACAATGTGATTTTCTGGATTTTTTTTCTAATTTTGTCTGTCATAGTTGAAGTGTACCTATGATGAAAATTACAGGCCTCTCTCATCTTTTTAAGTGGGAGAACTTGCACAATTGGTGGCTGGCTAAATACTTTTTTGTTGCTTCTATAACTGTTCGAATAGCAACAGAAATCCATACATACACACATAAAAGAGACACACACAACACCATCCACATTGGATTTCTATTTGCCATATATATGTTTAACTGTGTTGTGATGTTTCACAAGTTCTGAACCTTTCTATTCTCAAAGTTTCTACAGATTGTAAATGAAAGATAAACATTTTTTTTGTTGCTAAAATAATAATTATATTATTGATAAGATTGACTTTTCAGATCACCCAGAGTTAGCTCCAGGTAAATGTTGTAATTCTTTAGCCATTCCTGGGCCTGTGACCAAAAACGAACTACATACAATACCGAAACAAATGATCTAATGACTCTGTCTCTTCACAGCAAAATCTGCAGAGCTGAGAAGGTTGTATCCCCCATATATATATATATATAAATATAATATAACATTATATTGGTTGAAATAATTTTGTATAATAATTTAAATGGAAAAATTATGTTATGAATCCAGCGTCTTTTTATGTGTCAGTTCATAAACCATGTGCCGTGGAATCGGTACATCCAAAATCGACAACTATTTTCTCCTCTATATCGTTAAACATTGTTCGGCCCTTTAAATTAGACTGGTATTTATTTTTTATTCATCACAATTTTCTTGAACCAATTTTGGTCTTTAGTGCAGAGTCGACAAGACAAGTTCCTTACTTTTTCCCTCTTCCACTTGCCTCTTCCATTTTTTGAGGTAATGCTGCAATTAGTTGGTTGTCATTTTGGGTAGAGCAGATATTTCCATATATTTTTGTTAGCTGCCTGTGTGACAACTCCACCGATCACATTTATGATATCACGGTATTAAACAGCATTAGAGAGATCCTACCTCTGGTATTAACTGCAAGACAGCATTGGAGAAGAGCGTGCCGATGGCCAGGCCGATGAAGTAGGTGAGCACCTTGGGAAAGTACGGCTTCTTGGTGAAGGGGATGAGTGCCAGGCCCAGGAGAGAGGCCAGGTTAATAATGGTGACAGACAGGAAGCCATAACCCCACACTGGACAGGACAAGAGAAAGAGATACATATTGAGCATGGGTACATGCACAGAATAATACCATTATTGTGGATAGTCAGATCAATATATTCATTTGTTTAAACCTTTTCATGAAGAATGATTTCCCTAATCATCCTGTTTACATGGACACATCTGAAAATCAGGCTGCCTGATGGCACTTTGGATAAATGCATAAAAAAAATCACCAATCAAAATAAACATTCTACCACAATGACCATGTCATTTGTTTGTAAAGTCTAATTGATTTGTATGTGAAAACTTTCTGCATATTTTCAGTTTTTCCAAACTCACTTCAGAGGTGAATAAGAGGCTGGTTGTGCTGGCCCAGATCAGATCCACCTCTGGAACCCTGATTAAAACCTGCTGCTGGCCCAGATCAGATCCACCTCTGGAACCCTGATTAAAACCTGCTGCTGGCCCAGATCAGATCCACCCCTGGAACCCTGATTAAAACCTGCTGCTGGCCCAGATCAGATCCACCTCTGGAACCCTGATTAAAACCTGCTGCTGGCCCAGATCAGATCCACCTCTGGAACCCTGATTAAAACCTGCTGCTGGCCCAGATCAGATCCACCTCTGGAACCCTGATTAAAACTGTTCACATGTCCTAATCATTTAAAACTGTGCACATGTCCTAATCATTGTGTCCTAATCATTTAAAACTGGTCACATGTCCTAATAATTTTGTCCTAATCATTTAAAACTGTGCACATATCCTAATCATTGTGTCCTAATCATTTAAAACTGTTCACATGTCCTAATCATTTAAAACTGTTCACATGTCCTAATCATTTAAAACTGTTCACATGTCCTAATAATTTAAAACTGGCCAAGTGTCCTAATCATTTAAAACTGTTAACATGTCCTAATCATTTAAAACGGTTCACATGTCCTAATCATTTTAAACTGTCTACATGTCCTAATCATTTAAAACTGTTCACATGTCCTAATCATTTAAAACTGTTTTCGTGTCCTAATCATTTAAAATTGTTCACGTGTCCTAATCATTTAAAACTGGTCACATGTCCTAATCATTTTGTCCTAATCATTTAAAACTGCCTACGTGTCCTAATCATTTAAAACTGGTCACATGTCCTAATCATTTTGTCCTAATCATTTAAAACTGTTCACGTGTCCTAATAATTTAAAACGGGGCACATGTCCTAATCATTGTGTCCTAATCATTTTAAACTGTTCACATGTCCTAATCATTGTGTCCTAATCATTTAAAACTGTTCACATGTCCTAATCATTTTAAACTGTTCACATGTCCTAATCATTTTAAACTGTTCACATGTCCTAATCATTTAAAACTGTTTTCGTGTCCTAATCATTTAAAACTGTTCACGTGTCCTAATCATTTAAAACTGTTCACATGTCCTAATCATTGCGTCCTAATAATTTAAAACTGTTCACATGTCCTAATCATTTAAAACTGTTCACATGTCCTAATCATTTTAAACTGTTCACATGTCCTAATCATTTAAAACTGTACACGTGTCCTAATAATTTAAAACTGTTTACGTGTCCTAATATTTTAAAACTGCTCATATGTCCTAATCATTTAAAACTGGCCATATGTCCTAATAATTTAAAACGGTTCACATGTCCTAATCATTTAAAACGGTCACGTGTCCTAATCATTTAAAACTGTTTACATGTCCTAATCATTTAAAACTGTTCACGTGTCCTAATCATTTAAAAATGTTTACATGTCCTAATCATTTAAAGCTGTTCACATGTCCTAATCATTTAAAACTGTTTACATGTCCTAATAATTTCATAGATTGATCAGAAAACCAGGGTGTTTTTAATCAGGATGTGCCTACTTTGATGTTGACCGTACGCCGATTAAGATAAGGTGATTACAAGGCTAATGCTATAATTGGTCTATTAACATAGTAGGTTAAATGTTGAATTGTTAGTGTGCATGTAAATACACTCAATGTTACTGACCCATCCTATCCATACTCATCACAGCATCAATACTGATCACAGCATCCATACTCATCACAGCATCAATACTGATCACAGCATCCATACTCATCACAGCATCAATACTGATCACAGCATCCATACTCATCACAGCATCAATACTGATCACAGCATCCATACTCATCACAGCATCAATACTGATCACAGCATCCATACTCATCACAGCATCAATACTGATCACAGCATCAATACTGACCACAGCATCAATACTGATCACAGCATCAATATTGACCACAGCATCAATACTGATCACAGCATCAATACTGATCACAGCATCAATATTGACCACAGCATCAATACTGATCACAGCATCAATACCCATCACAGCATCAATACTGATCACAGCATCAATACCCATCACATCATCAATACCCATCACAGCATCAATACCTATCACATCATCAACACCCATCACAGCATCAATACCCATCACAGCATCAATACTGATCACAGCATCAATACCCATCACATCATCAACACCCATCACAGCATCAATACCTATCACATCATCAACACCCATCACAGCATCAATACCTATCACATCATCAACACCCATCACAGCATCAATACCTATCACATCATCAACACCCATCACAGCATCAATACCCATCACAGCATCAACACCCATCACAGCATCAATACCCATCACAGCATCAATACTGATCACAGCATCAATACCCATCACAGCATCAATACCCATCACAGCATCAATACCCATCACAGCATCAATACTGATCACAGCATCAATACCTATCACATCATCAATACCCATCACATCATCAATACCCATCACAGCATCAATACTGATCACAGCATCAATACCATCAATACCATCACAGCATCAATACTGATCACAACATCAATACCCATCACAGCATCAATACTGATCACAGCATCAATACCATCACAGCATCAATACTGATCACAGCATCAATACCATCACAGCATCAATACCATCACAGCATCAAGATGTCCAACATCTACCTAAGATCAGACAGCAGCAGATCAAAGCTCATATATGACAGTATTAGGTTATAGGGTACTTTGGGGTAGTAAGGTTATCTTATGACAGTATTAGGTTATAGGGTACTTTGGGGTAGTAAGGTTATCTTATGACAGTATTAGGTTATAGGGTACTTTGGGGTAGTAAGGTTATCTTATGACAGTATTAGGGCACATTGGGTTTTCTTTGATCACACACAGGAATTGCTCCCTGCAGGAATGTGCATCTGAAACCTTGCTGCTATCATCAGCTAGCTATCAGTGAGCGTGTGTCTGTGTGTGTGTGTGTTCATGTGTGTGTGTGTGTGTTCATGTGTGTGTATGTGTGTGTGTGTGTGTGTGTGTGTGTGTGTGTGTGTTCATGTGTGTGTATGTGTGTGTGTGTGTGTGTGTGTGTGTGTGTGTGTGTGTGTGTGTGTGTGTGTGTGTGTGTGTGTGTGTGTGTGTGTGTTCATGTGTGTGTGTGTGTGTGTGTGTGTGTGTTCATGTGTGTGTATGTGTGTGTTCATGTGTGTGTGTGTGTGTGTGTGTGTGTGTGTGTGTGTGTGTGTGTGTGTGTGTGTTCATGTGTGTGTATGTGTGTGTGTGTGTGTGTGTTCATGTGTGTGTGTGTGTGTGTGTGTGTGTTCATGTGTGTGTATGTGTGTGTGTGTGTGTGTGTGTGTGTGTGTGTGTGTTCATGTGTGTGTGTGTGTGTGTGTGTGTGTGTGTGTGTGTGTGTGTGTGTGTGTGTGTGTGTGTGTGTGTGTGTGTGTGTGTGTGTGTGTTCTCAACAGCCCAGATAATCATCTCATTCCTTCATGCTCCCTCTGTCCCCAAGAACAATGAGGTTGATTATAAAGCTGAGTCTCAGGTCCATATGGACCAGAACAGGTGTATCAAGCTTTAACTCGTGGTTCGTATAGCACAGGGGCATCAAGCATTAATTCAGGTACATTTTCTATTTGCTTCTCTCTCTCACCACAGCAATGGCCATGCGTTGGTCTACATAGGCCACAATATTGCGCAAACCATAAACCCGGGCCAGTCCAACATGAATCAATTCTTCAAATATCAAACCCATTTTCACATTATGTTTTTTAGGGGGCAGGAGAATTTGAATTGAATTTGAATTAACTCTGATTGTGTTTATTAGAATTTTTATATTGCAAATAGTGACAATTATTTTTCATGCCAGGAGAGGTACCGGATCCTGGTAAATGTGTTCCAGAACGAAACAGTCCAAAACTGAGAGGTACCGGATCCTGGTAAATGTGTTCCAGAACGAAACAGTCCAAAACTGAGAGGTACCAGATCCAGTTCTGGGAAGATCTGGCTCAAATTCAGCACATTGTAGGTAATGGTAGGTAACATGGTAGTTAACATGGTAGGTCATGTAGGTAACATGGTAGGTCATGTAGGTAACATGGTAGGTCATGTGGGTAGCATGGTGGGTCATGTAGGTAACATGGTAGGTCATGTAGGTAACATGGTAGGTCATGTGGGTAACATGGTAGTTAACATGGTAGGTCATGTAGGTAACATGGTAGGTAACATGGTAGGTCATGTAGGTAACATGGTAAGTAACATGGTAGGTCATGTAGGTAGCATGGTGGGTAACCTGGTAGGTCATGTGGGTAGCATGGTGGGTAACATGGTAGGTCATGTGGGTAACATGGTAGGTCATGTAGGTAACATGGTAGGTCATGTAGGTAACATGGTGGGTAACATGGTAGGTCATGTGGGTAACATGGTGGGTAACATGGTAGGTCATGTAGGTAACATGGTAGGTCATGTGGGTAACATGGTAGGTCATGTAGGTAACATGGTAGGTCATGTAGGTAACATGGTGGGTAACATGGTAGGTCATGTGGGTAACATGGTGGGTAACATGGTAGGTCATGTAGGTAACATGGTAGGTCATGTGGGTAACATGGTAGGTCATGTGGGTAACATGGTATGTCATGTAGGTAACATGGTAGGTCATGTGGGTAACATGGTAGGTCATGTGGGTAACATGGTGGGTAACAGGTTTCAGTACCGAGGGTTAATATGGTACTCACCGTGGTAGGTAACAGGTTTCAGTACCGAGGGTTAATATGGTACTCACCGTGGTAGGTAACCGCTTTCAGTACCGAGGGTTAATATGGTACTCACCGTGGTAGGTAACAGGTTTCAGTACCGTGGGTTAATATGGTACTCAACGTGGTAGGTAACAGGTTTCAGTATCGTGGGTTAATATGGTACTCAACGTGGTAGGTAACAGGTTTCAGTACCGTGGGTTAATATGGTACTCCCCGTGGTAGGTAACAGGTTTCAGTACCGTGGGTTAATATGGTACGCAACGTGGTAGGTAACAGGTTTCAGTACCGTGGGTTAATATGGTACTCACCGTGGTAGGTAACAGGTTTCAGTACCGTGGGTTAATATGGTATTCACCCTGGTAGGTAACAGGTTTCAGTACCGTGGGTTAATATGGTACTCACTGTGGTAGGAAACAGGATGCAGGGCCGTGGGTTAATATGGTACTCACCGTGGTAGGTAACAGGATGCAGGGCCGTGGGTTAATATGGTACTCACTGTGGTAGGTAACAGGATGCAGGGCCGTGGGTTAATATGGTACTCACCGTGGTAGGTAACAGGATGCAGGGCCGTGGGTTAATATGGTACTCACCGTGGTAGGTAACAGGATGCAGGGCCGTGGGTTAATATGGTACTCACCGTGGTAGGTAACAGGAAGCAGGGCCGTGGGTTAATATGGTACTCACTGTGGTAGGTAACAGGAAGCAGGGCCGTGGGTTAATATGGTACTCACCGTGGTAGGTAACAGGATGCAGGGCCGTGGGGGTTTTATATGGGCAGGAGGGCAGCAGCACCTGAGTCAACACAGCAGGACAGATCCTCTCCAGATGCTCCACTGTCAGCTGACTGGCGTTAGTCAACCCATAGTGGGACAAGATCTGGCCCACAGAGGGACACTGCAGGGGACAGAGAGAAGGGGTTCACATTACTGTCAACATTAGGATATAACACAGCGTGGTTCCATTTAGCCATGTGTTATGTTTATAACTGTGATATAATGGAACAATAAGGGATCATTCCAGATACAGCAGTGGTGATTGAATAAGACAATAATACGATCCAACATATTCATGTAATATATTTATATATATATATATTTATATTTATATATATTTATATATATTTATATATATTTATTTATATATATTTATATATATGTATTTATATATATTTATATATATATATATATTTATATATATTTATATATATATATATATTTATATATATGTATTTATATATATTTATATATTTATATATATGTATTTATATATATTTATATATTTATATATATTTATATATATGTATTTATATATATTTATTTATATATATTTATATATATATATTTATTTATATATATTTATATATATTTATATATATTTATATATATGTATTTATATATATTTATTTATATATATTTATATATATATATTTATTTATATATATTTATATATATTTATATATATATATTTATTTATATATATGTATTTATATATATTTATATATATGTATTTATATATATATATTTATTTATATATATGTATTTATATATATTTATTTATATATATTTATATATATATATTTATTTATATATATGTATTTATATATATTTATATATATGTATTTATATATATTTATATATATGTATTTATATATATTTATATATATGTATTTATATATATTTATATATATGTATTTATATATATTTATATATTTATATATATGTATTTATATATATTTATATATTTATATATATTTATATATATGTATTTATATATATGTATTTATATATATGTATTTATATATATGTATTTATATATATGTATTTATATATATGTATTTATATATATGTATTTATATATATTTATATATATTTTTTTGTATTTATATTTATTTTCCTGGCTGATCAAAATATATGGAAGCCCCATTCCCACCACCAAAACCCCCCCCAAGATCTGACTACAAGTAATGAGAAAGTTAGTTAGAATTATGAGATAGTGAGTCATATTTATGAGATATGAGATAGTAAGTCATAATGATGAGATATGAGGTAGTAAGTCATAATGATGAGATATGAGATAGTAAGTTTGAGATATGAGGTAGTAAGTCATAATGATGAGACACATTTTTTATTTATTTAACCTTTATTTAACTAGGCAACTCAGTTAAAACCTCTCTGGAATATGTGGGACGGTAGCGTCCCACTTGGCCAAAAGCCGGAGAAAATGCAGAGCGCCAAATTCCAATAAATGACTATAAAAATCAAACTTTCATGACATTTTTATTTTTATTTTTTATTTATTTTACCTTTATTTAACCAGGTAGGCAAGTTGAGAACAAGTTCTCATTTACAATTGCGACCCGACATTACACATGTAAGATAGCAAATTAAAGCTACACGTGTTGTTAATCCAGCCAACATGTCAGATTTCAAAAAGGCTTTTCTGCGAAAGCAAACGATGCGATTATATTATTATATATTACTATTACTATTATCTGAAGAGAGCACCTCCAAAACCAAAAGAGAGAAAACATTTCAACACTGCAGGCGCGACACAAAACGCAGAAATTAAAATATAAATCATGCCTTACCTTTGACGAGCTTCTTTTATTGGCATTCCAATATGTCCCATAAACATCACAAATGGTCCTTTTGTTCGATTCATTCCGTCTATATATCCAAAATGTCCATTTATTTGGTGCGTTTGATCCAGAAAAACACCGGTTCCAACTTGCTCAACGTGACTACAAAAGATCTCAAAAGTTACCTGTATACTTTGCCAAAAACATTTCAAACTACTTTTGTAATACAACTTTAGGTATTTTTTAAAGTAAATAATCGATAAAATTGAAGACGGGATGATCTATGTTCAATACAGGAAGAAAACAAACTGAAGCATGCTTTCTGGTCATGCACCTCTATCAAACAGAACACATGAAGTGACCCTCGTTCAAGATGGCCGTACTTCTTCATTACACAAAGGAATAACCTCAACCAATTTCTAAAGACTGGTGACATCCAGTGGAAGCGGTAGGAACTGCAAGAAGGTCCCTTAGAAATCTGGATTCCCAATGAAACCTCATTGAAAAGAGGGTGACCTCAAAAAAAAGAATCTGAATGGTTTGTCCTCGGGGTTTCGCCTGCTACATAAGTTCTGTTATACTCACAGACATGATTCAAACAGTTTTAGAAACTTCACAGTGTTTTCTATCCAAATCTACTAATAACATGCATATCTTATCTTCTGGGGATGAGTAGCAGGCAGTTGAATTTGGGCTTGCTTTTCATCCAAAATTCCAAATGCTGCCCCCTATCCTAGAGAAGTTTCAAGAACAAATTCTTATTTACTCTGACAGCCTAGGAACAGTGGGTAACCTGCCTTGATCAGGGGAAGAACGACAGATTTTTACCTTGTCAGCTTGAGGATTCGATTTAAAACCTTTCGGTTACAGGCCCAACACTCTAACCACTAGTCTACCTACCGCACCTAAACTCTAACCACGAGGCTACCTGCCGCCCCTACACTCTAACCACTAGGCTACCTGCCTCCCCTACACTCTAATCACTAGGCTACCTGCCTCCTCTACACTCTAACCACTAGGCTACCTGCCTCCCCTACACTCTAACCACGAGGCTACCTGCCTCCCCTACACTCTAACCACGAGGCTACCTGCCTCCCCTACACTCTAACCACTAGGCTACCTGCCACCCCTACACTCTAACCACTAGGCTACCTGCCGCCCCTACACTCTAACCACTAGGCTACCTGCCACCCCTACACTCTAACCACTAGGTTACCTGCCTCCCCTACACTCTAACCACTAGTCTACCTACCGCACCTAAACTCTAACCACGAGGCTACCTGCCGCCCCTACACTCTAACCACTAGGCTACCTGCCTCCCCTACACTCTAATCACTAGGCTACCTGCCTCCTCTACACTCTAACCACTAGGCTACCTGCCTCCCCTACACTCTAACCACGAGGCTACCTGCCTCCCCTACACTCTAACCACGAGGCTACCTGCCTCCCCTACACTCTAACCACTAGGCTACCTGCCGCCCCTACACTCTAACCACTAGGCTACCTGCCGCCCCTACACTCTAACCACTAGGCTACCTGCCTCCCCTACACTCTAACCACTAGGCTACCTGCCACCTCTACACTCTAACCACTAGACTACCTGTATCCTCTACACTCTAACCACTAGGCTACCTGCCGCCCCTACACTCTAACCACTAGGCTACCTGCCGCCCCTACACTCTAACCACTAGGCTACCTGCCTCCCCTACACTCTAACCACTAGTCTACCTGCCTCCTCTACACTCTAACCACTAGGCTACCTGCCTCCTCTACACTCTAACCACTAGGCTACCCTGCCGCCTCTACACTCTAACCACTAGGCTTCCTGCCTCCCCTACACTCTAACCACTAGGCTACCTGCCTCCCCTACACTCTAACCACTAGGCTACCTGCCTCCTCTACACTCTAACCACTAGGCTACCCTGCCACCTCTACACTCTAACCACTAGGCTACCTGCCTCCCCTACACTCTAACCACTAGGCTACCTGCCTCCCCTACACTCTAACCACTAGACTACCTGCCTCCCCTACACTCTAACCACTAGGCTACCTGCCTCCCCTACACTATAACCACTAGACTACCTGCCACCTCTACACTCTAACCACTAGTCACACCACTTGTACCAGATAATACCTAGTCACACCACTAGTACCATATCATACCTAGTCACACCACTACCTAGTCACACCACTAGTACCATATCATACCTAGTCACACCACTACCTAGTCACACCACTAGTACCATATCATACCTAGTCACACCACTAGTACCATATCATACCTAGTCACACCACTACCTAGTCACACCACTAAGACCATATCATACCTAGTCACACCACTAGTACCATATAATACCTAGTCACACCACTACCTAGTCACACCACTAGTACCATATAATACCTAGTCACACCACTACCTAGTCACACCACTAGTACCAGATAATACCTAGTCACACCACTAGTACCAGATAAAACCAAGTCACACCACTACCTAGTCACACCACTAGTACCAGATAAAACCAAGTCACACCACTACCTAGTCACACCACTAGTACCATATAATACCTAGTCACACCACTAGTACCAGATAAAACCAAGTCACACCACTACCTAGTCACACCACTAGTACCAGATAATACCTAGTCACACCACTACCTAGTCACACCACTAGTACCATATAATACCTAGTCACACCACTACCTAGTCACACCACTAGTACCATATAATACCAAGTCACACCACTAGTACCAGATAAAACCAAGTCACACCACTAGTACCATATAAAACCAAGTCACACCACTACCAAGTCACACCACTAGTACCAGATAAAACCAAGTCACACCACTAGTACCAGATAAAACCAAGTCACACCACTAGTACCAGATAAAACCAAGTCACACCACTAGTACCATATAATACCTAGTCACACCACTAGTACCAGATAAAACCAAGTCACACCACTAGTACCAGATAAAACCAAGTCACACCACTAGTACCAGATAAAACCAAGTCACACCACTAGTACCAGATAAAACCAAGTCACACCACTAGTACCAGATAAAACCAAGTCACACCACTAGTACCAGATAAAACCAAGTCACACCACTAGTACCAGATAAAACCAAGTCACACCACTAGTACCAGATAAAAGCAAGTCACACCACTAGTACCATATAAAACCAAGTCACACCACTACCAAGTCACACCACTAGTACCAGATAAAACCAAGTCACACCACTAGTACCAGATAAAACCAAGTCACACCACTACCAAGTCACACCACTAGTACCAGATAAAACCAAGTCACACCACTACCAAGTCACACCACTAGTACCATATAAAACCAAGACACACCACTACCAAGTCACACCACTAGTACCAGATAAAACCAAGTCACACCACTACCAAGTCACACCACTAGTACCAGATAAAACCAAGTCACACCACTACCAAGTCACACCACTAGTACCATATAAAACCTAGTCACACCACTAGTACCAGATAAAACCAAGTCACACCACTAGTACCAGATAAAACCAAGTCACACCACTAGTACCAGATAAAACCAAGTCACACCACTAGTACCATATAAAACCAAGTCACACCACTAGTACCATATAAAACCAAGTCACACCACTAGTACCATATAAAACCAAGTCACACCACTAGTACCATATAATACCAAGTCACACCACTAGTACCATATAAAACCAAGTCACACCACTAGTACCATATAATACCAAGTCACACCACTAGTACCAGATAAAACCAAGTCACACCACTAGTACCATATAAAACCAAGTCACACCACTAGTACCAGATAAAACCAAGTCACACCACTACCTAGTCACACCACTAGTACCATATAAAACCAAGTCACACCACTATTACCAGATAAAACCAAGTCACACCACTAGTACCAGATAAAACCAAGTCACACCACTAGTACCATATAAAACCAAGTCACACCACTAGTACCATATAATACCAAGTCACACCACTAGTACCAGATAAAACCAAGTCACACCACTAGTACCATATAAAACCAAGTCACACCACTACCAAGTCACACCACTAGTACCAGATAAAACCAAGTCACACCACTAGTACCAGATAAAACCAAGTCACACCACTAGTACCAGATAAAACCAAGTCACACCACTAGTACCATATAATACCTAGTCACACCACTAGTACCAGATAAAACCAAGTCACACCACTAGTACCAGATAAAACCAAGTCACACCACTAGTACCAGATAAAACCAAGTCACACACTAGTACCAGATAAAACCAAGTCACACCACTAGTACCAGATAAAACCAAGTCACACCACTAGTACCAGATAAAACCAAGTCACACCACTAGTACCAGATAAACCAAGTCACACCACTAGTACCAGATAAAGCAAGTCACACCACTAGTACCATATAAAACCAAGTCACACCACTACCAAGTCACACCACTAGTACCAGATAAACCAAGTCACACCACTAGTACCAGATAAAACCAAGTCACACCACTACCAAGTCACACCACTAGTACCAGATAAAACCAAGTCACACCACTACCAAGTCACACCACTAGTACCATATAAAACCAAGTCACACCACTACCAAGTCACACCACTAGTACCAGATAAAACCAAGTCACACCACTAGTACCAGATAAAACCAAGTCACACCACTAGTACCAGATAAAACCAAGTCACACCACTAGTACCATATAAAACCAAGTCACACCACTAGTACCATATAAAACCAAGTCACACCACTAGTACCATATAAAACCAAGTCACACCACTAGTACCATATAATACCAAGTCACACCACTAGTACCATATAAAACCAAGTCACACCACTAGTACCATATAATACCAAGTCACACCACTAGTACCAGATAAAACCAAGTCACACCACTAGTACCATATAAAACCAAGTCACACCACTAGTACCAGATAAAACCAAGTCACACCACTACCTAGTCACACCACTAGTACCATATAAAACCAAGTCACACCACTAGTACCATATAAAACCAAGTCACACCACTAGTACCATATAAAACCAAGTCACACCACTAGTACCATATAAAACCAAGTCACACCACTAGTACCATATAAAACCAAGTCACACCACTACCAAGTCACACCACTAGTACCAGATAAAACCAAGTCACACCACTACCTAGTCACACCACTAGTACCATATAAAACCAAGTCACACCACTAGTACCAGATAAAACCAAGTCACACCACTAGTACCATATAAAACCAAGTCACACCACTACCTAGTCACACCACTAGTACCAGATAAAACCAAGTCACACCACTACCTAGTCACACCACTAGTACCATATAAAACCAAGTCACACCACTAGTACCAGATAAAACCAAGTCACACCACTAGTACCAGATAATACCAAGTCACACCACTACCTAGTCACACCACTAGTACCATATAAAACCAAGTCACACCACTAGTACCATATAAAACCAAGTCACACCACTAGTACCAGATTAAACCAAGTCACACCACTAGTACCATATAAAACCAAGTCACACCACTAGTACCATATAAACCAAGTCACACCACTAGTACCATATAAAACCAAGTCACACCACTAGTACCATATAAAACCAAGTCACACCACTAGTACCATATAAAACCAAGTCACACCACTAGTACCATATAAAACCAAGTCACACCACTACCAAGTCACACCACTAGTACCAGATAAACCAAGTCACACCACTACCAAGTCACACCACTAGTACCAGATAAAACCAAGTCACACCACTACCTAGTCACACCACTAGTACCAGATAAAACCAAGTCACACCACTAGTACCATATAAAACCTAGTCACACCACTAGTACCAGATAAAACCTAGTCACACCACTAGTACCATATAAAACCTAGTCACACCACTACCAAGTCACACCACTAGTACCAGATAAAACCAAGTCACACCACTAGTACCATATAAAACCAAGTCACACCACTAGTACCAGATAAAACCAAGTCACACCACTAGTACCATATAAAACCTAGTCACACCACTAGTACCAGATAAAACCTAGTCACACCACTAGTACCATATAAAACCTAGTTACACCACTACCAAGTCACACCACTAGTACCATATAAAACCAAGTCACACCACTAGTACCATATAAAACCAAGTCACACCACTAGTACCAGATAAAACCAAGTCACACCACTACCAAGTCACACCACTAGTACCATATAAAACCAAGTCACACCACTAGTACCATATAAACCAAGTCACACCACTAGTACCATATAAAACCAAGTCACACCACTACCTAGTCACACCACTAGTACCAGATAAAACCAAGTCACACCACTACCTAGTCACACCACTAGTACCATATAAAACCAAGTCACACCACTACCTAGTCACACCACTAGTACCAGATAAAACCAAGTCACACCACTAGTACCATATAAAACCTAGTCACACCACTAGTACCATATAAAACCAAGTCACACCACTAGTACCATATAAAACCAAGTCACACCACTAGTACCATATAATACCTAGTCACACCACTAGTACCATATAAAACCAAGTCACACCACTACCTAGTCACACCACTAGTACCAGATAAAACCAAGTCACACCACTACCTAGTCACACCACTAGTACCAGATAAAACCAAGTCACACCACTAGTACCATATAAAACCTAGTCACACCACTAGTACCATATAAAACCAAGTCACACCACTACCAAGTCACACCACTACCAAGTCACACCACTAGTACCAGATAAAACCAAGTCACACCACTAGTACCAGATAAAACCTAGTCACACCACTAGTACCAGATAAAACCTAGTCACACCACTAGTACCATATAAAACCAAGTCACACCACTAGTACCATATAAAACCTAGTCACACCACTAGTACCATATTTAACCAAGTCACACCACTAGTACCAGATAAAACCAAGTCACACCACTAGTACCAGATAAAACCTAGTCACACCACTAGTACCATATAAAACCTAGTCACACCACTAGTACCAGATAAAACCAAGTCACACCACTAGTACCATATAAAACCAAGTCACACCACTACCTAGTCACACCACTAGTACCAGATAAAACCAAGTCACACCACTAGTACCATATAAAACCAAGTCACACCACTACCTAGTCACACCACTAGTACCAGATAAAACCAAGTCACACCACTAGTACCATATAAAACCAAGTCACACCACTAGTACCATATAAAACCAAGTCACACCACTAGTACCAGATAAAACCTAGTCACACCACTAGTACCATATAATACCTAGTCACACCACTAGTACCAGATAAAACCAAGTCACACCACTACCAAGTCACACCACTAGTACCAGATAAAACCAAGTCACACCACTAGTACCATATAAAACCTAGTCACACCACTAGTACCATATAATACCTAGTCACACCACTAGTACCAGATAAACCAAGTCACACCACTACCAAGTCACACCACTAGTACCATATAAAACCAAGTCACACCACTACCAAGTCACACCACTAGTACCATATAAAACCAAGTCACACCACTACCAAGTCACACCACTAGTACCATATAAAACCAAGTCACACCACTACCAAGTCACACCACTAGTACCATATAAAACCTAGTCACACCACTACCAAGTCACACCACTAGTACCAGATAAAACCAAGTCACACCACTAGTACCAGATAAAACCAAGTCACACCACTAGTACCAGATAAAACCAAGTCACACCACTAGTACCATATAAAACCTAGTCACACCACTAGTACCATATAAAACCAAGTCACACCACTAGTACCATATAAAACCAAGTCACACCACTAGTACCATATAATACCTAGTCACACCACTAGTACCATATAAAACCAAGTCACACCACTACCTAGTCACACCACTAGTACCAGATAAAACCAAGTCACACCACTACCTAGTCACACCACTAGTACCAGATAAAACCAAGTCACACCACTAGTACCATATAAAACCTAGTCACACCACTAGTACCATATAAAACCAAGTCACACCACTACCAAGTCACACCACTACCAAGTCACACCACTAGTACCAGATAAAACCAAGTCACACCACTAGTACCAGATAAAACCAAGTCACACCACTAGTACCAGATAAAACCTAGTCACACCACTAGTACCATATAAAACCTAGTCACACCACTAGTACCAGATAAAACCAAGTCACACCACTAGTACCATATAAAACCAAGTCACACCACTACCTAGTCACACCACTAGTACCAGATAAAACCAAGTCACACCACTAGTACCATATAAAACCAAGTCACACCACTACCTAGTCACACCACTAGTACCAGATAAAACCAAGTCACACCACTAGTACCATATAAAACCAAGTCACACCACTAGTACCAGATAAAACCAAGTCACACCACTAGCACCATATAAAACCAAGTCACACCACTAGTACCATATAAAACCTAGTCACACCACTAGTACCATATAAAACCTAGTCACACCACTAGTACCATATAAAACCAAGTCACACCACTAGTACCAGATAAAACCTAGTCACACCACTAGTACCATATAATACCTAGTCACACCACTAGTACCAGATAAAACCAAGTCACACCACTACCAAGTCACACCACTAGTACCAGATAAAACCAAGTCACACCACTAGTACCATATAAAACCTAGTCACACCACTAGTACCATATAATACCTAGTCACACCACTAGTACCAGATAAAACCAAGTCACACCACTACCAAGTCACACCACTAGTACCATATAAAACCAAGTCACACCACTACCAAGTCACACCACTAGTACCATATAAAACCAAGTCACACCACTACCAAGTCACACCACTAGTACCATATAAAACCAAGTCACACCACTACCAAGTCACACCACTAGTACCAGATAAAACCAAGTCACACCACTACCAAGTCACACCACTAGTACCATATAAAACCAAGTCACACCACTACCAAGTCACACCACTAGTACCATATAAAACCAAGTCACACCACTACCAAGTCACACCACTAGTACCATATAAAACCAAGTCACACCACTACCAAGTCACACCACTAGTACCAGATAAAACCAAGTCACACCACTACCAAGTCACACCACTAGTACCAGATAAAACCAAGTCACACCACTAGTACCAGATAAAACCAAGTCACACCACTAGTACCATATAATACCTAGTCACACCACTAGTACCAGATAAAACCAAGTCACACCACTAGTACCAGATAAAACCAAGTCACACCACTAGTACCAGATAAACCAAGTCACACCACTAGTACCAGATAAAACCAAGTCCACACCACTAGTACCATATAAAACCAAGTCACACCACTACCAAGTCACACCACTAGTACCAGATAAAACCAAGTCACACCACTAGTACCAGATAAAACCAAGTCACACCACTACCAAGTCACACCACTAGTACCAGATAAAACCAAGTCACACCACTACCAAGTCACACCACTAGTACCATATAAAACCAAGTCACACCACTACCAAGTCACACCACTAGTACCATATAAAACCAAGTCACACCACTACCAAGTCACACCACTAGTACCAGATAAACCAAGTCACACCACTAGTACCAGATAAAACCAAGTCACACCACTAGTACCAGATAAAACCAAGTCCACACCACTAGTACCATATAAACCAAGTCACACCACTAGTACCATATAAAACCAAGTCACACCACTAGTACCATATAATACCAAGTCACACCACTAGTACCATATAAAACCAAGTCACACCACTAGTACCATATAATACCAAGTCACACCACTAGTACCAGATAAAACCAAGTCACACCACTACCAAGTCACACCACTAGTACCAGATAAAATCAAGTCACACCACTACCTAGTCACACCACTAGTACCATATAAAACCAAGTCACACCACTATTACCAGATAAAACCAAGTCACACCACTAGTACCAGATAAAACCAAGTCACACCACTAGTACCATATAAAACCAAGTCACACCACTAGTACCATATAAAACCAAGTCACACCACTAGTACCATATAAAACCAAGTCACACCACTAGTACCATATAAAACCAAGTCACACCACTACCAAGTCACACCACTAGTACCAGATAAAACCAAGTCACACCACTACCTAGTCACACCACTAGTACCATATAAAACCAAGTCACACCACTACCTAGTCACACCACTAGTACCAGATAAAACCAAGTCACACCACTACCTAGTCACACCACTAGTACCATATAAAACCAAGTCACACCACTAGTACCAGATAAAACCAAGTCACACCACTAGTACCATATAAAACCAAGTCACACCACTACCAAGTCACACCACTAGTACCAGATAAAACCAAGTCACACCACTACCAAGTCACACCACTAGTACCAGATAAAACCAAGTCACACCACTACCTAGTCACACCACTAGTACCAGATAAAACCAAGTCACACCACTAGTACCATATAAAACCTAGTCACACCACTAGTACCAGATAAAACCTAGTCACACCACTAGTACCATATAAAACCTAGTCACACCACTACCAAGTCACACCACTAGTACCAGATAAAACCAAGTCACACCACTAGTACCATATAAAACCAAGTCACACCACTAGTACCAGATAAAACCAAGTCACACCACTAGTACCATATAAAACCTAGTCACACCACTAGTACCAGATAAAACCTAGTCACACCACTAGTACCATATAAAACCTAGTCACACCACTACCAAGTCACACCACTAGTACCATATAAAACCAAGTCACACCACTAGTACCATATAAAACCAAGTCACACCACTAGTACCAGATAAAACCAAGTCACACCACTACCAAGTCACACCCACTAGTACCATATAAAACCAAGTCACACCACTAGTACCATATAAAACCAAGTCACACCACTAGTACCATATAAAACCAAGTCACACCACTAGTACCAGATTAAACCAAGTCACACCACTAGTACCATATAAAACCAAGTCACACCACTAGTACCATATAAAACCAAGTCACACCACTAGTACCATATAAAACCAAGTCACACCACTAGTACCATATAAAACCAAGTCACACCACTAGTACCATATAAAACCAAGTCACACCACTACCAAGTCACACCACTAGTACCAGATAAAACCAAGTCACACCACTACCAAGTCACACCACTAGTACCAGATAAAACCAAGTCACACCACTACCTAGTCACACCACTAGTACCAGATAAAACCAAGTCACACCAACTAGTACCATATAAAACCTAGTCACACCACTAGTACCAGATAAAAACCTAGTCACACCACTAGTACCATATAAAACCTAGTCACACCACTACCAAGTCACACCACTAGTACCAGATAAAACCAAGTCACACCACTAGTACCATATAAAACCAAGTCACACCACTAGTACCAGATAAAACCAAGTCACACCACTAGTACCATATAAAACCTAGTCACACCACTAGTACCAGATAAACCTAGTCACACCACTAGTACCATATAAAACCTAGTCACACCACTACCAAGTCACACCACTAGTACCATATAAAACCAAGTCACACCACTAGTACCATATAAAACCAAGTCACACCACTAGTACCAGATAAAACCAAGTCACACCACTACCAAGTCACACCACTAGTACCATATAAAACCAAGTCACACCACTAGTACCATATAAAACCAAGTCACACCACTAGTACCATATAAAACCAAGTCACACCACTACCTAGTCACACCACTAGTACCAGATAAAACCAAGTCACACCACTACCTAGTCACACCACTAGTACCATATAAAACCAAGTCACACCACTACCTAGTCACACCACTAGTACCAGATAAAACCAAGTCACACCACTAGTACCATATAAAACCTAGTCACACCACTAGTACCATATAAAACCAAGTCACACCACTAGTACCATATAAAACCAAGTCACACCACTAGTACCATATAATACCTAGTCACACCACTAGTACCATATAAAACCAAGTCACACCACTACCTAGTCACACCACTAGTACCAGATAAAACCAAGTCACACCACTACCTAGTCACACCACTAGTACCAGATAAAACCAAGTCACACCACTAGTACCATATAAAACCTAGTCACACCACTAGTACCATATAAAACCAAGTCACACCACTACCAAGTCACACCACTACCAAGTCACACCACTAGTACCAGATAAACCAAGTCACACCACTAGTACCAGATAAAACCTAGTCACACCACTAGTACCAGATAAAACCTAGTCACACCACTAGTACCATATAAAACCAAGTCACACCACTAGTACCATATAAAACCTAGTCACACCACTAGTACCATATAAAACCAAGTCACACCACTAGTACCAGATAAAACCAAGTCACACCACTAGTACCAGATAAAACCTAGTCACACCACTAGTACCATATAAAACCTAGTCACACCACTATTACCAGATAAAACCAAGTCACACCACTAGTACCATATAAAACCAAGTCACACCACTAGTACCAGATAAAACCTAGTCACACCACTAGTACCATATAATACCTAGTCACACCACTAGTACCAGATAAAACCAAGTCACACCACTACCAAGTCACACCACTAGTACCAGATAAAACCAAGTCACACCACTAGTACCATATAAAACCTAGTCACACCACTAGTACCATATAATACCTAGTCACACCACTAGTACCAGATAAAACCAAGTCACACCACTACCAAGTCACACCACTAGTACCATATAAAACCAAGTCACACCACTACCAAGTCACACCACTAGTACCATATAAAACCAAGTCACACCACTACCAAGTCACACCACTAGTACCATATAAAACCAAGTCACACCACTACCAAGTCACACCACTAGTACCATATAAAACCTAGTCACACCACTACCAAGTCACACCACTAGTACCAGATAAAACCAAGTCACACCACTAGTACCAGATAAAACCAAGTCACACCACTAGTACCAGATAAAACCAAGTCACACCACTAGTACCATATAAAACCTAGTCACACCACTAGTACCATATAAAACCAAGTCACACCACTAGTACCATATAAAACCAAGTCACACCACTAGTACCATATAATACCTAGTCACACCACTAGTACCATATAAAACCAAGTCACACCACTACCTAGTCACACCACTAGTACCAGATAAAACCAAGTCACACCACTACCTAGTCACACCACTAGTACCAGATAAAACCAAGTCACACCACTAGTACCATATAAAACCTAGTCACACCACTAGTACCATATAAAACCAAGTCACACCACTACCAAGTCACACCACTACCAAGTCACACCACTAGTACCAGATAAAACCAAGTCACACCACTAGTACCAGATAAAAAAAAGTCACACCACTAGTACCAGATAAAACCTAGTCACACCACTAGTACCATATAAAACCTAGTCACACCACTAGTACCAGATAAAACCAAGTCACACCACTAGTACCATATAAAACCAAGTCACACCACTACCTAGTCACACCACTAGTACCAGATAAAACCAAGTCACACCACTAGTACCATATAAAACCAAGTCACACCACTACCTAGTCACACCACTAGTACCAGATAAAACCAAGTCACACCACTAGTACCATATAAAACCAAGTCACACCACTAGTACCAGATAAAACCAAGTCACACCACTAGCACCATATAAAACCAAGTCACACCACTAGTACCATATAAAACCTAGTCACACCACTAGTACCATATAAACCTAGTCACACCACTAGTACCATATAAAACCAAGTCACACCACTAGTACCAGATAAAACCTAGTCACACCACTAGTACCATATAATACCTAGTCACCACACTAGTACCAGATAAAACCAAGTCACACCACTACCAAGTCACACCACTAGTACCAGATAAAACCAAGTCACACCACTAGTACCATATAAAACCTAGTTCACACCACTAGTACCATATAATACCTAGTCACACCACTAGTACCAGATAAAACCAAGTCACACCACTACCAAGTCACACCACTAGTACCATATAAAACCAAGTCACACCACTACCAGTCACACCACTAGTACCATATAAAACCAAGTCACACCACTACCCAAGTCACACCACTAGTACCATATAAACCAAGTCACACCACTACCAAGTCACACCACTAGTACCAGATAAACCAAGTCACACCACTACCAAGTCACACCACTAGTACCATATAAAACCAAGTCACACCACTACCAAGTCACACCACTAGTACCATATAAAACCAAGTCACACCACTACCAAGTCACACCACTAGTACCATATAAAACCAAGTCCAACAACCACTACCAAGGTCACACCACTAGTACCAGATAAAACCAAGTCACACCACTACCAAGTCACACCACTAGTACCAGATAAAACCAAGTCACACCACTAGTACCAGATAAAACCAAGTCACACCACTAGTACCATATAATACCTAGTCACACCACTAGTACCAGATAAAACCAAGTCACACCACTAGTACCAGATAAAACCAAGTCACACCACTAGTACCAGATAAAACCAAGTCACACCACTAGTACCAGATAAAACCAAGTCACACCACTAGTACCATATAAAACCAAGGTCACACCCACTACCAAGTCACACCACTAGTACCAGATAAACCAAGTCACACCACTAGTACCAGATAAAACCAAGTCACACCACTACCAAGTCACACCACTAGTACCAGATAAAACCAAGTCACACCACTACCAAGTCACACCACTAGTACCATATAAAACCAAGTCACACCACTACCAAGTCACACCACTAGTACCATATAAAACCAAGTCACACCACTACCAAGTCACACCACTAGTACCAGATAAAACCAAGTCACACCACTAGTACCAGATAAAACCAAGTCACACCACTAGTACCAGATAAAACCAAGTCACACCACTAGTACCATATAAAACCAAGTCACACCACTAGTACCATATAAAACCAAGTCACACCACTAGTACCATATAAAACCAAGTCACACCACTAGTACCATATAATACCAGTCACACCACTAGTACCATATAAAACCAAGTCACACCACTAGTACCATATAATACCAAGTCACACCACTAGTACCAGATAAAACCAAGTCACACCACTACCAAGTCACACCACTAGTACCAGATAAAATCAAGTCACACCACTACCTAGTCACACCACTAGTACCATATAAAACCAAGTCACACCACTATTACCAGATAAAACCAAGTCACACCACTAGTACCAGATAAACCAAGTCACACCACTAGTACCATATAAAACCAAGTCACACCACTAGTACCATATAAAACCCAAGTCACACCACTAGTACCATATAAAACCAAGTCACACCACTAGTACCATATAAAACCAAGTCACACCACTACCAAGTCACACCACTAGTACCAGATAAAACCAAGTCACACCACTACCTAGTCACACCACTAGTACCATATAAAACCAAGTCACACCACTACCTAGTCACACCACTAGTACCAGATAAAACCAAGTCACACCACTACCTAGTCACACCACTAGTACCATATAAAACCAAGTCACACCACTAGTACCAGATAAAACCAAGTCACACCACTAGTACCATATAAAACCAAGTCACACCACTACCAAGTCACACCACTAGTACCAGATAAAACCAAGTCACACCACTACCAAGTCACACCACTAGTACCAGATAAAACCAAGTCACACCACTACCTAGTCACACCACTAGTACCAGATAAAACCAAGTCACACCACTAGTACCATATAAAACCTAGTCACACCACTAGTACCAGATAAAACCTAGTCACACCACTAGTACCATATAAAACCTAGTCACACCACTACCAAGTCACACCACTAGTACCAGATAAAACCAAGTCACACCACTAGTACCATATAAAACCAAGTCACACCACTAGTACCAGATAAAACCAAGTCACACCACTAGTACCATATAAAACCTAGTCACACCACTAGTACCAGATAAAACCTAGTCACACCACTAGTACCATATAAAACCTAGTCACACCACTACCAAGTCACACCACTAGTACCATATAAAACCAAGTCACACCACTAGTACCATATAAAACCAAGTCACACCACTAGTACCAGATAAAACCAAGTCACACCACTACCAAGTCACACCACTAGTACCATATAAAACCAAGTCACACCACTAGTACCATATAAAACCAAGTCACACCACTAGTACCATATAAAACCAAGTCACACCACTAGTACCAGATTAAACCAAGTCACACCACTAGTACCATATAAAACCAAGTCACACCACTAGTACCATATAAAACCAAGTCACACCACTAGTACCATATAAAACCAAGTCACACCACTAGTACCATATAAAACCAAGTCACACCACTAGTACCATATAAAACCAAGTCACACCACTACCAAGTCCACACCACTAGTACCAGATAAAACCAAGTCACACCACTACCAAGTCACACCACTAGTACCAGATAAAACCAAGTCACACCACTACCTAGTCACACCACTAGTACCAGATAAACCAAGTCACACCACTAGTACCATATAAAACCTAGTCACCACCACTAGTACCAGATAAAACCTAGTCACACCACTAGTACCATATAAAACCTAGTCACACCACTACCAAGTCACACCACTAGTACCAGATAAAACCAAGTCACACCACTAGTACCATATAAAACCAAGTCACACCACTAGTACCAGATAAAACCCAAGTCACACCACTAGTACCATATAAAACCTAGTCACACCACTAGTACCAGATAAAACCTAGTCACACCACTAGTACCATATAAAACCTAGTCACACCACTACCAAGTCACACCACTAGTACCATATAAAACCAAGTCACACCACTAGTACCATATAAACCAAGTCACACCACTAGTACCAGATAAAACCAAGTCACACCACTACCAAGTCACACCACTAGTACCATATAAAACCAAGTCACACCACTAGTACCATATAAAACCAAGTCACACCACTAGTACCATATAAAACCAAGTCACACCACTACCTAGTCACACCACTAGTACCAGATAAAACCAAGTCACACCACTACCTAGTCACACCACTAGTACCATATAAAACCAAGTCACACCCACTACCTAGTCACACCACTAGTACCAGATAAACCAAGTCACACCACTAGTACCATATAAAACCTAGTCACACCACTAGTACCATATAAAACCAAGTCACACCACTAGTACCATATAAAACCAAGTCACACCACTAGTACCATATAATACCTAGTCACACCACTAGTACCATATAAAACCAAGTCACACCACTACCTAGTCACACCACTAGTACCAGATAAAACCAAGTCACACCACTACCTAGTCACACCACTAGTACCAGATAAAACCAAGTCACACCACTAGTACCATATAAAACCTAGTCACACCACTAGTACCATATAAAACCAAGTCACACCACTACCAAGTCACACCACTACCAAGTCACAACCACTAGTACCAGATAAAACCAAGTCACACCACTAGTACCAGATAAAACCTAGTCACACCACTAGTACCAGATAAAACCTAGTCACACCACTAGTACCATATAAAACCAAGTCACACCACTAGTACCATATAAAACCTAGTCACACCACTAGTACCATATAAAACCAAGTCACACCACTAGTACCAGATAAAACCAAGTCACACCACTAGTACCAGATAAAACCTAGTCACACCACTAGTACCATATAAAACCTAGTCACACCACTAGTACCAGATAAAACCAAGTCACACCACTAGTACCATATAAAACCAAGTCACACCACTACCTAGTCACACCACTAGTACCAGATAAAACCAAGTCACACCACTAGTACCATATAAAACCAAGTCACACCACTACCTAGTCACACCACTAGTACCAGATAAAACCAAGTCACACCACTAGTACCATATAAAACCAAGTCACACCACTAGTACCATATAAAACCAAGTCACACCACTAGTACCATATAAAACCAAGTCACACCACTAGTACCAGATAAAACCAAGTCACACCACTAGTACCATATAAAACCAAGTCACACCACTAGTACCATATAAAACCTAGTCACACCACTAGTACCATATAAAACCAAGTCACACCACTAGTACCAGATAAAACCTAGTCACACCACTAGTACCATATAATACCTAGTCACACCACTAGTACCAGATAAAACCAAGTCACACCACTACCAAGTCACACCACTAGTACCAGATAAAACCAAGTCACACCACTAGTACCATATAAAACCTAGTCACACCACTAGTACCATATAATACCTAGTCACACCACTAGTACCAGATAAAACCAAGTCACACCACTACCAAGTCACACCACTAGTACCATATAAAACCAAGTCACACCACTACCAAGTCACACCACTAGTACCATATAAAACCAAGTCACACCACTACCAAGTCACACCACTAGTACCATATAAAACCAAGTCACACCACTACCAAGTCACACCACTAGTACCATATAAAACCTAGTCACACCACTACCAAGTCACACCACTAGTACCAGATAAAACCAAGTCACACCACTAGTACCAGATAAAACCAAGTCACACCACTAGTACCAGATAAAACCTAGTCACACCACTAGTACCATATAAAACCTAGTCACACCACTAGTACCATATAAAACCAAGTCACACCACTAGTACCATATAAAACCTAGTCACACCACTAGTACCATATAAAACCAAGTCACACCACTAGTACCAGATAAAACCAAGTCACACCACTAGTACCAGATAAAACCTAGTCACACCACTAGTACCATATAAAACCTAGTCACACCACTAGTACCAGATAAAACCAAGTCACACCACTAGTACCATATAAAACCAAGTCACACCACTACCTAGTCACACCACTAGTACCAGATAAAACCAAGTCACACCACTAGTACCATATAAAACCAAGTCACACCACTACCTAGTCACACCACTAGTACCAGATAAACCAAGTCACACCACTAGTACCATATAAAACCAAGTCACACCACTAGTACCATATAAAACCAAGTCACACCACTAGTACCATATAAAACCAAGTCACACCACTAGTACCAGATAAAACCTAGTCACACCACTAGTACCATATAATACCTAGTCACACCACTAGTACCAGATAAAACCAAGTCACACCACTACCAAGTCACACCACTAGTACCAGATAAAACCAAGTCACACCACTAGTACCATATAAACCTAGTCACACCACTAGTACCATATAATACCTAGTCACACCACTAGTACCAGATAAAACCAAGTCACACCACTACCAAGTCACACCACTAGTACCATATAAAACCAAGTCACACCACTACCAAGTCACACCACTAGTACCATATAAAACCAAGTCACACCACTACCAAGTCACACCACTAGTACCATATAAAACCAAGTCACACCACTACCAAGTCACACCACTAGTACCATATAAACCTAGTCACACCACTACCAAGTCACACCACTAGTACCAGATAAAACCAAGTCACACCACTAGTACCAGATAAAACCAAGTCACACCACTAGTACCAGATAAAACCAAGTCACACCACTAGTACCATATAAAACCTAGTCACACCACTAGTACCATATAAAACCAAGTCACACCACTAGTACCATATAAACCAAGTCACACCACTAGTACCATATAATACCTAGTCACACCACTAGTACCATATAAAACCAAGTCACACCACTACCTAGTCACACCACTAGTACCAGATAAAACCAAGTCACACCACTACCTAGTCACACCACTAGTACCAGATAAAACCAAGTCACACCACTAGTACCATATAAAACCTAGTCACACCACTAGTACCATATAAAACCAAGTCACACCACTACCAAGTCACACCACTACCAAGTCACACCACTAGTACCAGATAAAACCAAGTCACACCACTAGTACCAGATAAAACCAAGTCACACCACTAGTACCAGATAAAACCTAGTCACACCACTAGTACCATATAAAACCTAGTCACACCACTAGTACCAGATAAAACCAAGTCACACCACTAGTACCATATAAAACCAAGTCACACCACTACCTAGTCACACCACTAGTACCAGATAAAACCAAGTCACACCACTAGTACCATATAAAACCAAGTCACACCACTACCTAGTCACACCACTAGTACCAGATAAAACCAAGTCACACCACTAGTACCATATAAACCAAGTCACACCACTAGTACCAGATAAAACCAAGTCACACCACTAGCACCATATAAAACCAAGTCACACCACTAGTACCATATAAAACCTAGTCCACACCACTAGTACCATATAAAACCTAGTCACACCACTAGTACCATATAAAACCAAGTCACACCACTAGTACCAGATAAAACCTAGTCACCACCACTAGTACCATATAATACCTAGTCACACCACTAGTACCAGATAAAACCAAGTCACACCACCACCAAGTCACACCACTAGTACCAGATAAAACCAAGTCACACCACTAGTACCATATAAAACCTAGTCACACCACTAGTACCATATAATACCTAGTCACACACTAGTACCAGATAAAACCAAGTCACACCACTACCAAGTCACACCACTAGTACCATATAAAACCAAGTCACACCACTACCAAGTCACACCACTAGTACCATATAAAACCAAGTCACACCACTACCAAGTCACACCACTAGTACCATATAAAACCAAGTCACACCACTACCAGTCACACCACTAGTACCAATAAAACCCAAGTCACACCACTACCAAGTCACACCACTAGTACCATATAAACACAAGTCACACCACTACCAAGTCACACCACTAGTACCATATAAAACCAAGTCACACCACTACCAAGTCACACCACTAGTACCATATAAACCAAGTCACCACCACTACCAAGTCACACCACTAGTACCAGATAAACCAAGTCACACCACTACCAAGTCACACCACTAGTACCAGATAAAACCAAGTCACACCACTAGTACCAGATAAAACCAAGTCACACCACTAGTACCATATAATACCTAGTCACACCACTAGTACCAGATAAAACCAAGTCACACCACTAGTACCAGATAAAACCAAGTCACACCACTAGTACCAGATAAAACCAAGTCACACCACTAGTACCAGATAAAACCAAGTCACACCACTAGTACCATATAAACCAAGTCACACCACTACCAAGTCACACCACTAGTACCAGATAAAACCAAGTCACACCACTAGTACCAGATAAAACCAAGTCACACCACTACCAAGTCACACCACTAGTACCAGATAAAACCAAGTCACACCACTACCAAGTCACACCACTAGTACCATATAAAACCAAGTCACACCACTACCAAGTCACACCACTAGTACCATATAAAACCAAGTCACACCACTACCAAGTCACACCACTAGTACCAGATAAAACCAAGTCACACCACTAGTACCAGATAAAACCAAGTCACACCACTAGTACCAGATAAAACCAAGTCACACCACTAGTACCATATAAAACCAAGTCACACCACTAGTACCATATAAAACCAAGTCACACCACTAGTACCATATAAAACCAAGTCACACCACTAGTACCATATAATACCAAGTCACACCACTAGTACCATATAAAACCAAGTCACACCACTAGTACCATATAATACCAAGTCACACCACTAGTACCAGATAAAACCAGTCACACCACTACCAAGTCACACCACTAGTACCAGATAAAATCAAGTCACACCACTACCTAGTCACACCACTAGTACCATATAAAACCAAGTCACACCACTATTACCAGATAAAACCAAGTCACACCACTAGTACCAGATAAAACCAAGTCACACCACTAGTACCATATAAAACCAAGTCACACCACTAGTACCATATAAAACCAAGTCACACCACTAGTACCATATAAAACCAAGTCACACCACTAGTACCATATAAAACCAAGTCACACCACTACCAAGTCACACCACTAGTACCAGATAAAACCAAGTCACACCACTACCTAGTCACACCACTAGTACCATATAAAACCAAGTCACACCACTACCTAGTCACACCACTAGTACCCAGATAAAACCAAGTCACACCACTACCTAGTCACACCACTAGTACCATATAAAACCAAGTCACACCACTAGTACCAGATAAAACCAAGTCACACCACTAGTACCATATTAAAACCAAGTCACAACCACTACCTAGTCACACCACTAGTACAGATAAAACCAAGTCACACCCACTACCTAGTCACACCACTAGTACCATATAAAACCAAGTCACACCACTAGTACCAGATAAAACCAAAGTCACACCACTAGTACCAGATAATACCAAGTCACACCACTACCTAGTCACACCACTAGTACCATATAAAACCAAGTCACCACTATAGTACCATATAAAACCAAGTCACACCACTAGTACCAGATTAAACCAAGTCACACCACTAGTACCATATAAAACCAAGTCACACCACTAGTACCATATAAAACCAAGTCACACCACTAGTACCAGATAAAACCAAGTCACACCACTAGTACCATATAAACCAAGTCACACCACTAGTACCATATAAAACCAAGTCACACCACTACCAAGTCACACCACTAGTACCAGATAAAACCAAGTCACACCACTACCAAGTCACACCACTAGTACCAGATAAAACCAGTCACACCACTACCTAGTCACACCACTAGTACCAGATAAAACCAGTCACACCACTAGTACCATATAAAACCTAGTCACACCACTAGTACCAGATAAAACCTAGTCACACCACTAGTACCATATAAAACCTAGTCACACCACTACCAAGTCACACCACTAGTACCAGATAAAACCAAGTCACACCACTAGTACCATATAAAACCAAGTCACACCACTAGTACCAGATAAAACCAAGTCACACCACTAGTACCATATAAAACCTAGTCACACCACTAGTACCAGATAAAACCTAGTCACACCACTAGTACCATATAAAAACCTAGTCCACACCACTACCAAGTCACACCACTAGTACCATATAAAACCAAGTCACACCACTAGTACCATATAAAACCAAGTCACACCACTAGTACCAGATAAACCAAGTCACACCACTACCAAGTCACACCACTAGTACCATATAAACCAAGTCACACCACTAGTACCATATAAAACCAAGTCACACCACTAGTACCATATAAAACCAAGTCACACCACTACCTAGTCACACCACTAGTACCAGATAAACCAAGTCACACCACTACCTAGTCACACCACTAGTACCATATAAAACCAAGTCACACCACTACCTAGTCACCACCACTAGTACCAGATAAAACCAAGTCACACCACTAGTACCATATAAAACCTAGTCACACCACTAGTACCATAATAAAACCAAGTCACACCACTATTACCATATAAACCAAGTCACACCACTAGTACCATATAATACCTAGTCACACCACTAGTACCATATAAACCAAGTCACACCACTACCTAGTCACACCACTAGTACCAGATAAAACCAAGTCACACCACTACCTAGTCACACGACTAGTACCAGATAAAACCAAGTCACACCACTAGTACCATATAAAACCTAGTCACACCACTAGTACCATATAAAACCAAGTCACACCACTACCAAGTCCACACCACTACCAAGTCACACCACTAGTACCAGATAAACCAAGTCACACCACTAGTACCAGATAAAACCTAGTCACACCACTAGTACCAGATAAAACCTAGTCACACCACTAGTACCATATAAAACCAAGTCACACCACTAGTACCATATAAAACCTAGTCACACCACTAGTACCATATAAAACCAAGTCACACCACTAGTACCAGATAAAACCAAGTCACACACACTAGTACCAGATAAAACCTAGTCACACCACTAGTACCATATAAAACCTAGTCACACCACTAGTACCAGATAAAACCAAGTCACACCACTAGTACCATATAAAACCAAGTCACACCACTACCTAGTCACACCACTAGTACCAGATAAAACCAAGTCACACCACTAGTACCATATAAAACCAAGTCACACAACTACCATAGTCACACCACTAGTACCAGATAAAACCAAGGTCACACCACTAGTACCATATAAAACCAAGTCACACCACTAGTACCATATAAACCAAGTCACACCACTAGTACCATATAAAACCAAGTCACACCACTAGTACCAGATAAAAACCAAGTCACACCACTAGTACCATATAAAACCAAGTCACACCACTAGTACCATATAAAACCTAGTCACACCACTAGTACCATATAAAACCAAGTCACACCACTAGTACCAGATAAAACCTAGTCACACCACTAGTACCATATAATACCTAGTCACACCACTAGTACCAGATAAAACCAAGTCACACCACTACCAAGTCACACCACTAGTACCAGATAAAACCAAGTCACACCACTAGTACCATATAAAACCTAGTCACACCACTAGTACCATATAATACCTAGTCACACCACTAGTACCAGATAAAACCAAGTCACACCACTACCAAGTCACACCACTAGTACCATATAAAACCAAGTCACACCACTACCAAGTCACACCACTAGTACCATATAAAACCAAGTCACACCACTACCAAGTCACACCACTAGTACCATATAAAACCAAGTCACACCACTACCAAGTCACACCACTAGTACCTATAAAACCAGTCACACCACTACCAAGTCACACCACTAGTACCAGATAAAACCAAGTCACAACCACTAGTACCAGATAAAACCAAGTCACACCACTAGTACCATATAAAAAACCTAGTCACAGCCACTATACCATATAAACCAAGTGCACACCACTAGTACCAATATAAAAGCCAGTCACTACCACAGTCCATATAATACATACGTCACAACCACTAGTACCGATATAAAAACCAAGTCACACCACTAACCTAGTCCACAAACCACTAAGTACCATATAAAACCAAGTCACACCACTAGTACCAGATAATACCAAGTCACACCACTACCTAGTCACACCACTAGGTACCATATAAAACCAAGTCACACCACTAGTACCATATAAAACCAAGTCACACCACTAGTACCATATGAAAACCAAGTCACACCACTAGTACCATATAAAACCAAGTCACACCACTAGTACCATATAAAAACCAAGTCACACCACTAGTACCATATAAAACCAAGTCACACCACTAGTACCATATAAACCAAGTCACACCACTACCAAGTCACACCACTAGGACCAGATAAAACCAAGTCACACCACTACCAAGTCACACCACTAGTACCAGATAAACCAAGTCACACCACTACCTAGTCACACCACTAGTACCAGATAAAACCAAGTCACACCACTAGTACCATATAAACCTAGTCACACCACTAGTACCAGATAAAACCTAGTCACACCACTAGTACCATATAAAACCTAGTCACACCACTACCAAGTCACACCACTAGTACCAGATAAAACCAAGTCACACCACTAGTACCATATACAACCAAGTCACACCACTAGTACCAGAATAAAACCAAGTCACACCACTAGTACCATATAAAACCTAGTCACACCACTAGTACCAGATAAAACCTAGGTCACACCACTAGTACCATATAAAACCTAGTCACACCCACTACCAAGTCACACCACTAGTACCATATAAACCAAGTCACACCACTAGTACCATATAAAACCAAGTCACACCACTAGTACCAGATAAAACCAAGTCACACCACTACCAAGTCACACCACTAGTACCATATAAAACCAAGTCACACCACTACCTAGTCACACCACTAGTACCAGATAAAACCAAGTCACACCACTACCTAGTCACACCACTAGTACCATATAAAACCAAGTCACACCACTACCTAGTCACACCACTAGTACCAGATAAAACCAAGTCACACCACTAGTACCCATATAAAACCTAGTCACACCACTAGTACCATATAAAACCAAGTCACACCACTAGTACCATATAAAACCAAGTCACACCACTAGTACCATATAATACCTAGTCACACCACTAGTACCATATAAAACCAAGTCACACCACTACCTAGTCACACCACTAGTACAGATAAACAAGTCACACCACTACCTAGTCACACCACTAGTACCAGATAAAACCAAGTCACACCACTAGTACCATATAAAACCTAATCACTACCACTAGTACCATATAAACCAAGTCACACCACTACCAAGTCACACCACTACCAAGTCACACCACTAGTACCAGATAAAACCAAGTCACACCACTAGTACCAGATAAAACCTAGTCACACCACTAGTACCAGATAAAACCTAGTCACACCACTAGTACCATATAAAACCAAGTCACACCACTAGTACCATATAAAAACCTAGTCACACCACTAGTACCATATAAAACCAAGTCACACCACTAGTACCAGATAAAACCAAGTCACACCACTAGTACCAGATAAAACCTAGTCACACCACTAGTACCATATAAAACCTAGTCACACCACTAGTACCAGATAAAACCAAGTCACACCACTAGTACCATATAAAACCAAGTCACACCACTACCTAGTCACACCACTAGTACCAGATAAAACCAAGTCACACCACTAGTACCATATAAAACCAAGTCACACCACTAGTACCATATAAAACCAAGTCACACCACTACCAAGTCACACCACTAGTACCAGATAAAACCAAGTCACACCACTACCAAGTCACACCACCAGTACCATATAAAACCAAGTCACACCACTACCAAGTCACACCACTAGTACCATATAAAACCAAGTCACACCACTACCAAGTCACACCACTAGTACCAGATAAAACCAAGTCACACCACTAGTACCAGATAAAACCAAGTCACACCACTAGTACCAGATAAAACCAAGTCACACCACTAGTACCATATAAAAACCAAGTCACACCACTAGTACCATATAAAACCAAGTCACACCACTAGTACCATATAAAACCAAGTCACACCACTAGTACCATATAATACCAAGTCACACCACTAGTACCATATAAACCAAGTCACACCACTAGTACCATATAATACCAAGTCACACCACTAGTACCAGATAAAACCAAGTCACACCACTACCAAGTCACACCACTAGTACCAGATAAAATCAAGTCACACCACTACCTAGTCACACCACTAGTACCATATAAAACCAAGTCACACCACTATTACCAGATAAAACCAAGTCACACCACTAGTACCAGATAAAACCAAGTCACACCACTAGTACCATATAAAACCAAGTCACACCACTAGTACCATATAAAACCAAGTCACACCACTACCAAGTCACACCACTAGTACCAGATAAAACCAAGTCACACCACTACCTAGTCACACCACTAGTACCAGATAAAACCAAGTCACACCACTAGTACCATATAAAACCAAGTCACACCACTAGTACCATATAAAACCAAGTCACACCACTACCAAGTCACACCACTAGTACCAGATAAAACCAAGTCACACCACTACTAGTCACACCACTAGTACCATATAAAACCAAGTCACACCACTACCTAGTCACACCACTAGTACCAGATAAAACCAAGTCACACCACTACCTAGTCACACCACTAGTACCATATAAACCAAGTCACACCACTAGTACCAGATAAAACCAAGTCACACCACTAGTACCATATAAAACCAAGTCACACCACTACCTAGTCACACCACTAGTACCAGATAAAACCAAGTCACACCACTACCTAGTCACACCACTAGTACCATATAAAACCAAGTCACACCACTAGTACCAGATAAAACCAAGTCACACCACTAGTACCAGATAATACCAAGTCACACCACTACCTAGTCACACCACTAGTACCATATAAAACCAAGTCACACCACTAGTACCATATAAAACCAAGTCACACCACTAGTACCAGATTAAACCAAGTCACACCACTAGTACCATATAAAACCAAGTCACACCACTAGTACCATATAAAACCAAGTCACACCACTAGTACCATATAAAAACCAAGTCACACCACTAGTACCATATAAAACCAAGTCACACCACTAGTACCATATAAACCAAGTCACACCACTACCAAGTCACACCACTAGTACCAGATAAAACCAAGTCACACCACTACCAAGTCACACCACTAGTACCAGATAAAACCAAGTCACACCACTACCTAGTCACACCACTAGTACCAGATAAAACCAAGTCACACCACTAGTACCATATAAAACCTAGTCACACCACTAGTACCAGATAAAACCTAGTCACACCACTAGTACCAGATAAAACCTAGTCACACCACTACCAAGTCACACCACTAGTACCAGATAAAACCAAGTCACACCACTAGTACCATATAAAACCAAGTCACACCACTAGTACCAGATAAAACCAAGTCACACCACTAGTACCATATAAAACCTAGTCACACCACTAGTACCAGATAAAACCTAGTCACACCACTAGTACCATATAAAACCTAGTCACACCACTACCAAGTCACACCACTAGTACCATATAAAACCAAGTCACACCACTAGTACCATATAAAACCAAGTCACACCACTAGTACCAGATAAACCAAGTCACACCACTACCAAGTCACACCACTAGTACCATATAAAACCAAGTCACACCACTAGTACCATATAAAACCAAGTCACACCACTAGTACCATATAAAACCAAGTCACACCACTAGTACCATATAAAACCTAGTCACACCACTAGTACCATATAAAACCAAGTCACACCACTAGTACCATATAAAACCAAGTCACACCACTAGTACCATATAATACCTAGTCACACCACTAGTACCATATAAAACCAAGTCACACCACTAGTACCATATAAAACCAAGTCACACCACTAGTACCATATAATACCTAGTCACACCACTAGTACCATATAAAACCAAGTCACACCACTACCTAGTCACACCACTAGTACCAGATAAAACCAAGTCACACCACTACCTAGTCACACCACTAGTACCAGATAAAACCAAGTCACACCACTAGTACCATATAAAACCTAGTCACACCACTAGTACCATATAAAACCAAGTCACACCACTACCAAGTCACACCACTACCAAGTCACACCACTAGTACCAGATAAAACCAAGTCACACCACTAGTACCAGATAAAACCTAGTCACACCACTAGTACCAGATAAAACCTAGTCACACCACTAGTACCATATAAACCAAGTCACACCACTAGTACCATATAAAACCTAGTCACACCACTAGTACCATATAAAACCAAGTCACACCACTAGTACCAGATAAAACCAAGTCACACCACTAGTACCAGATAAAACCTAGTCACACCACTAGTACCATATAAAACCTAGTCACACCACTAGTACCAGATAAAACCAAGTCACACCACTAGTACCATATAAAACCAAGTCACACCACTACCTAGTCACACCACTAGTACCAGATAAAACCAAGTCACACCACTAGTACCATATAAAACCAAGTCACACCACTAGTACCATATAAAACCAAGTCACACCACTAGTACCATATAAAACCAAGTCACACCACTAGTACCAGATAAAACCAAGTCACACCACTAGTACCATATAAAACCAAGTCACACAAGTAGTACCATATAAAACCTAGTCACACCACTAGTACCATATAAAACCAAGTCACACCACTAGTACCAGATAAAACCTAGTCACACCACTAGTACCATATAATACCTAGTCACACCACTAGTACCAGATAAAACCAAGTCACACCACTACCAAGTCACACCACTAGTACCAGATAAAACCAAGTCACACCACTAGTACCATATAAAACCTAGTCACACCACTAGTACCATATAATACCTAGTCACACCACTAGTACCAGATAAAACCAAGTCACACCACTACCAAGTCACACCACTAGTACCATATAAAACCAAGTCACACCACTACCAAGTCACACCACTAGTACCATATAAAACCAAGTCACACCACTACCAAGTCACACCACTAGTACCATATAAAACCAAGTCACACCACTACCAAGTCACACCACTAGTACCATATAAAACCTAGTCACACCACTACCAAGTCACACCACTAGTACCAGATAAAACCAAGTCACACCACTAGTACCAGATAAAACCAAGTCACACCACTAGTACCATATAAAACCTAGTCACACCACTAGTACCATATAAAACCAAGTCACACCACTAGTACCATATAAAACCAAGTCACACCACTAGTACCATATAATACCTAGTCACACCACTAGTACCATATAAAACCAAGTCACACCACTACCTAGTCACACCACTAGTACCATATAAAACCAAGTCACACCACTAGTACCAGATAATACCAAGTCACACCACTACCTAGTCACACCACTAGTACCATATAAACCAAGTCACACCACTAGTACCATATAAAACCAAGTCACACCACTAGTACCATATAAAACCAAGTCACACCACTAGTACCATATAAAACCAAGTCACACCACTAGTACCATATAAAACCAAGTCACACCACTAGTACCATATAAAACCAAGTCACACCACTAGTACCATATAAAACCAAGTCACACCACTACCAAGTCACACCACTAGGACCAGATAAAACCAAGTCACACCACTACCAAGTCACACCACTAGTACCAGATAAAACCAGTCACACCACTACCTAGTCACACCACTAGTACCAGATAAAACCAAGTCACACCACTAGTACCATATAAAACCTAGTCACACCACTAGTACCAGATAAAACCTAGTCACACCACTAGTACCATATAAAACCTAGTCACACCACTACCAAGTCACACCACTAGTACCAGATAAAACCAAGTCACACCACTAGTACCATATAAAACCAAGTCACACCACTAGTACCAGATAAAACCAAGTCACACCACTAGTACCATATAAAACCTAGTCACACCACTAGTACCAGATAAAACCTAGTCACACCACTAGTACCATATAAAACCTAGTCACACCACTACCAAGTCACACCACTAGTACCATATAAAACCAAGTCACACCACTAGTACCATATAAAACCAAGTCACACCACTAGTACCAGATAAAACCAAGTCACACCACTACCAAGTCACACCACTAGTACCATATAAAACCAAGTCACACCACTAGTACCATATAAAACCAAGTCACACCACTAGTACCAGATAAAACCAAGTCACACCACTACCTAGTCACACCACTAGTACCATATAAAACCAAGTCACACCACTACCTAGTCACACCACTAGTACCAGATAAAACCAAGTCACACCACTAGTACCATATAAAACCTAGTCACACCACTAGTTACCATATAAAACCAAGTCACACCACTAGTACCATATAAAACCAAGTCACACCACTAGTACCATATAATACCTAGTCACACCACTAGTACCATATAAAACCAAGTCACACCACTACCTAGTCACACCACTAGTACCAGATAAAACCAAGTCACACCACTACCTAGTCACACCACTAGTACCAGATAAAACCAAGTCACACCACTAGTTACCATATAAAACCTAGTCACACCACTAGTACCATATAAAACCAAGTCACACCACTACCAAGTCACACCACTACCAAGTCACACCACTAGTACCAGATAAAACCAAGTCACACCACTAGTACCAGATAAAACCTAGTCACACCACTAGTACCAGATAAAACCTAGTCACACCACTAGTACCATATAAAACCAAGTCACACCACTAGTACCATATAAAACCTAGTCACACCACTAGTACCATATAAAACCAAGTCACACCACTAGTACCAGATAAAACCAAGTCACACCACTAGTACCAGATAAACCTAGTCACACCACTAGTACCATATAAAACCTAGTCACACCACTAGTACCAGATAAAACCAAGTCACACCACTAGTACCATATAAAACCAAGTCACACCACTACCTAGTCACACCACTAGTACCAGATAAAACCAAGTCACACCACTAGTACCATATAAAACCAAGTCACACCACTACCTAGTCACACCACTAGTACCAGATAAAACCAAGTCACACCACTAGTACCATATAAAACCAAGTCACACCACTAGTACCATATAAAACCAAGTCACACCACTAGTACCATATAAAACCAAGTCACACCACTAGTACCAGATAAAACCAAGTCACACCACTAGTACCATATAAAACCAAGTCACACCACTAGTACCATATAAAACCTAGTCACACCACTAGTACCATATAAAACCAAGTCACACCACTAGTACCAGATAAACCTAGTCACACCACTAGTACCATATAATACCTAGTCACACCACTAGTACCAGATAAAACCAAGTCACACCACTACCAAGTCACACCACTAGTACCAGATAAAACCAAGTCACACCACTAGTACCATATAAAACCTAGTCACACCACTAGTACCATATAATACCTAGTCACACCACTAGTACCAGATAAAACCAAGTCACACCACTACCAAGTCACACCACTAGTACCATATAAAACCAAGTCACACCACTACCAAGTCACACCACTAGTACCATATAAAACCAAGTCACACCACTACCAAGTCACACCACTAGTACCATATAAAACCAAGTCACACCACTACCAAGTCACACCACTAGTACCATATAAAACCTAGTCACACCACTACCAAGTCACACCACTAGTACCAGATAAAACCAAGTCACACCACTAGTACCAGATAAAACCAAGTCACACCACTAGTACCATATAAAACCTAGTCACACCACTAGTACCATATAAAACCAAGTCACACCACTAGTACCATATAAAACCAAGTCACACCACTAGTACCATATAATACCTAGTCACACCACTAGTACCATATAAAACCAAGTCACACCACTACCTAGTCACACCACTAGTACCATATAAAACCAAGTCACACCACTAGTACCATATAATACCTAGTCACACCACTAGTACCATATAAAACCAAGTCACACCACTACCTAGTCACACCACTAGTACCAGATAAAACCAAGTCACACCACTACCAAGTCACACCACTAGTACCAGATAAAACCTAGTCACACCACTAGTACCATATAATACCTAGTCACACCACTAGTACCAGATAAAACCAAGTCACACCACTACCAAGTCACACCACTAGTACCAGATAAAACCAAGTCACACCACTAGTACCATATAAAACCTAGTCACACCACTAGTACCATATAATACCTAGTCACACCACTAGTACCAGATAAAACCAAGTCACACCACTACCAAGTCACACCACTAGTACCATATAAAACCAAGTCACACCACTACCAAGTCACACCACTAGTACCATATAAAACCAAGTCACACCACTACCAAGTCACACCACTAGTACCATATAAACCAAGTCACACCACTACCAAGTCACACCACTAGTACCATATAAAACCTAGTCACACCACTACCAAGTCACACCACTAGTACCAGATAAAACCAAGTCACACCACTAGTACCATATAAAACCAAGTCACACCACTAGTACCAGATAAAACCAAGTCACACCACTAGTACCAGATAAAACCTAGTCACACCACTAGTACCATATAAAACCTAGTCACACCACTAGTACCAGATAAAACCAAGTCACACCACTAGTACCATATAAAACCAAGTCACACCACTACCTAGTCACACCACTAGTACCAGATAAAACCAAGTCACACCACTAGTACCATATAAAACCAAGTCACACCACTACCTAGTCACACCACTAGTACCAGATAAAACCAAGTCACACCACTAGTACCATATAAAACCAAGTCACACCACTAGTACCATATAAACCAAGTCACACCACTAGTACCATATAAAACCAAGTCACACCACTAGTACCAGATAAAACCAAGTCACACCACTAGTACCATATAAAACCAAGTCACACCACTAGTACCATATAAAACCAAGTCACACCACTAGTACCAGATAAAACCTAGTCACACCACTAGTACCATATAATACCTAGTCACACCACTAGTACCAGATAAAACCAAGTCACACCACTACCAAGTCACACCACTAGTACCAGATAAAACCAAGTCACACCACTAGTACCATATAAAACCTAGTCACACCACTAGTACCATATAATACCTAGTCACACCACTAGTACCAGATAAAACCAAGTCACACCACTACCAAGTCACACCACTAGTACCATATAAAACCAAGTCACACCACTACCAAGTCACACCACTAGTACCATATAAAACCAAGTCACACCACTACCAAGTCACACCACTAGTACCATATAAAACCAAGTCACACCACTACCAAGTCACACCACTAGTACCATATAAAACCTAGTCACACCACTACCAAGTCACACCACTAGTACCAGATAAAACCAAGTCACACCACTAGTACCAGATAAAACCAAGTCACACCACTAGTACCATATAAAACCTAGTCACACCACTAGTACCATATAAAACCAAGTCACACCACTAGTACCATATAAAACCAAGTCACACCACTAGTACCATATAATACCTAGTCACACCACTAGTACCATATAAAACCAAGTCACACCACTACCTAGTCACACCACTAGTACCATATAAAACCAAGTCACACCACTAGTACCATATAATACCTAGTCACACCACTAGTACCATATAAAACCAAGTCACACCACTACCTAGTCACACCACTAGTACCAGATAAAACCAAGTCACACCACTACCAAGTCACACCACTAGTACCAGATAAAACCTAGTCACACCACTAGTACCATATAATACCTAGTCACACCACTAGTACCAGATAAAACCAAGTCACACCACTACCAAGTCACACCACTAGTACCAGATAAAACCAAGTCACACCACTAGTACCATATAAAACCTAGTCACACCACTAGTACCATATAATACCTAGTCACACCACTAGTACCAGATAAAACCAAGTCACACCACTACCAAGTCACACCACTAGTACCATATAAAACCAAGTCACACCACTACCAAGTCACACCACTAGTACCATATAAAACCAAGTCACACCACTACCAAGTCACACCACTAGTACCATATAAAACCAAGTCACACCACTACCAAGTCACACCACTAGTACCATATAAAACCTAGTCACACCACTACCAAGTCACACCACTAGTACCAGATAAAACCAAGTCACACCACTAGTACCAGATAAAACCAAGTCACACCACTAGTACCATATAAAACCTAGTCACACCACTAGTACCATATAAAACCAAGTCACACCACTAGTACCATATAAAACCAAGTCACACCACTAGTACCATATAATACCTAGTCACACCACTAGTACCATATAAAACCAAGTCACACCACTACCTAGTCACACCACTAGTACCAGATAAAACCAAGTCACACCACTACCTAGTCACACCACTAGTACCAGATAAAACCAAGTCACACCACTAGTACCATATAAAACCTAGTCACACCACTAGTACCATATAAAACCAAGTCACACCACTACCAAGTCACACCACTACCAAGTCACACCACTACCAAGTCACACCACTAGTACCAGATAAAACCAAGTCACACCACTAGTACCAGATAAAACCTAGTCACACCACTAGTACCAGATAAAACCTAGTCACACCACTAGTACCATATAAAACCAAGTCACACCACTAGTACCATATAAAACCTAGTCACACCACTAGTACCATATAAAACCAAGTCACACCACTAGTACCAGATAAAACCAAGTCACACCACTAGTACCAGATAAAACCTAGTCACACCACTAGTACCATATAAAACCTAGTCACACCACTAGTACCAGATAAAACCAAGTCACACCACTAGTACCATATAAAACCAAGTCACACCACTACCTAGTCACACCACTAGTACCAGATAAAACCAAGTCACACCACTAGTACCATATAAAACCAAGTCACACCACTACCTAGTCACACCACTAGTACCAGATAAAACCAAGTCACACCACTAGTACCATATAAAACCAAGTCACACCACTAGTACCAGATAAAACCAAGTCACACCACTAGTACCATATAAAACCAAGTCACACCACTAGTACCATATAAAACCTAGTCACACCACTAGTACCAGATAAAACCTAGTCACACCACTAGTACCATATAATACCTAGTCACACCACTAGTACCAGATAAAACCAAGTCACACCACTACCAAGTCACACCACTAGTACCAGATAAAACCAAGTCACACCACTAGTACCAGATAAAACCTAGTCACACCACTAGTACCATATAAAACCTAGTCACACCACTAGTACCAGATAAAACCAAGTCACACCACTAGTACCATATAAAACCAAGTCACACCACTACCTAGTCACACCACTAGTACCAGATAAAACCAAGTCACACCACTAGTACCATATAAAACCAAGTCACACCACTACCTAGTCACACCACTAGTACCAGATAAAACCAAGTCACACCACTAGTACCATATAAAACCAAGTCACACCACTAGTACCAGATAAAACCAAGTCACACCACTAGTACCATATAAAACCAAGTCACACCACTAGTACCATATAAAACCTAGTCACACCACTAGTACCATATAAAACCAAGTCACACCACTAGTACCAGATAAAACCTAGTCACACCACTAGTACCATATAATACCTAGTCACACCACTAGTACCAGATAAAACCAAGTCACACCACTACCAAGTCACACCACTAGTACCAGATAAAACCAAGTCACACCACTAGTACCATATAAAACCTAGTCACACCACTAGTACCATATAATACCTAGTCACACCACTAGTACCAGATAAAACCAAGTCACACCACTACCAAGTCACACCACTAGTACCATATAAAACCAAGTCACACCACTACCAAGTCACACCACTAGTACCATATAAAACCAAGTCACACCACTACCAAGTCACACCACTAGTACCATATAAAACCAAGTCACACCACTACCAAGTCACACCACTAGTACCAGATAAAACCAAGTCACACCACTACCAAGTCACACCACTAGTACCATATAAAACCAAGTCACACCACTACCAAGTCACACCACTAGTACCATATAAAACCAAGTCACACCACTACCAAGTCACACCATTAGTACCATATAAAACCAAGTCACACCACTACCAAGTCACACCACTAGTACCAGATAAAACCAAGTCACACCACTACCAAGTCACACCACTAGTACCAGATAAAACCAAGTCACACCACTAGTACCAGATAAAACCAAGTCACACCACTAGTACCATATAAAACCAAGTCACACCACTACCAAGTCACACCACTAGTACCATATAAAACCAAGTCACACCACTAGTACCAGATAAAACCAAGTCACACCACTAGTACCAGATAAAACCAAGTCACACCACTACCTAGTCACACCACTAGTACCAGATAATACCAAGTCACACCACTAGTACCATATAAAACCAAGTCACACCACTATTTCAATGTAATATATATATGAAATACCAAGGAAAATACTCACAAAATGTAATTATATGGTAACACATTTTAGTCCCAAAGGTAAGTACAAGTAAGGACTAGCGTATTAATGGTAATACAGTCCTGGAAGGCTGTTTCAGAGTAATACCTAAGAAACATCAATGAATATACATGGTCATGTATCATTTATTACCACGTAATTACCCATAACATACCTTGAAGTCATCTTCTCATCTTACCTTTTATATTTGTAGTAACAAGGCTGTAAAATGAGCTGGGTGTCTGTTTCCACATTGATAATAGTGTTGTTATTTGTAAGGTTGCACTGGATTGGATGACTCCTTCCCATAAAGACAACATAAACATGTTTATTTTAGTCCATTCAAACAGACCACATTTCAAAGAAAACAAGCACTCAGATCAGGTGTTGCCAATTAGCCAACACACCTGAACACACTTAACAAGATAGAAGATAGAGGTTTTTTTTTAAGCTGAGAAAGGAATGTACCGTATGCGTTTTTTTTTTAAATAACATTCTTAGAACCTTCTTTGAACGTTACTAAATGTTTTCATGTCGGTTTTTTTTAAGCTGAGAAAGGAATGTACCGTATGCGTTTAAAAAAAAAATAACATTCTTAGAACCTTCTTTGAACGTTACTAAATGTTTTCATGTGTGTTTTTTTTAAGCTGAGAAAGGAATGTACCATATGCGGTTTTTTTTTAAATAACATTCTTAGAACCTTCTTTGAACGTTACTAAATGTTTTCATGTGGGTTTTTTTTAAGCTGAGAAAGGAATGTACCGTATGCGTTTTTTTTTAAATAACATTCTTAGAACCTTCTTTGAACGTTACTAAATGTTTTCATGTGTTTTTTTTTTTTAATGGAACGTTTTCTTAATGTTCTGAGAACATGACCTTAAAACAGAACCAATGAGGAAACCTGTAGGAAATGTTCTGCGGAAGTATTTAAATTCCTACAGAATCAAGTTGTTTCTTAACATTCTCAAATTTGAAAACATTCCCAATGTCAAACCAGTTGGAGAACATTCCTAGAACGTTGCCAAACTTTAAATTAAATGTAACTTTTAGGAAACGTTCTGTTAAAGTAATGAAATACCATGAAAAAAAAAGTTCCTTAAATGTGGTGAGAATGCTCCAAAGGCAAGCAACTATCCTGCATCATTCCCAGAACGCTGTGGGAAAGTTGTATGCAGAACAACCATAGGACAACCACGCTCTGACCAAGCTCTAAGAAACACAGGGTTCTCAGAATGCATACTATGACATGCATCAGCATGCTATTGCAATCTGGTGCCCGACTGCACAGTCGATGATGTGGCACGCAACCATTGGTTGATGCATGCAACGTCCGAGCAGTAGAACGCAACCAATATCTGTGGTGCTGCTCCTTGCAACGTCATCTCGCTGAGTCTACCTTTAAATTCAATTCAATCTCAGTGGGACCCGCAGATTCTGAAACTTGAAAACCCCATTAGAAAAAAAAGCTTGAAAACCCCGTAAATGTTTCACCCACTATTTAGAGTGAAACTAATTGAACATAATGAATTATGTTTCTATTTTTATTTTAGAGTCAAAGATAGCTTATTTTTTCAAACGGGTTTGTTAATTATTTTAGATGACTAAATCGTTTTTTAATTATTTTTTTTTGTTTTAGTTTCAGTGGTTCGAATAGATTAAAATGTTAGCTCCATCTTGGTTGCCCAGTGGATTAATTCCATTGACAGAGAATAGAGGACTATAGGTTCAAATCTCATTGATGCCGTGTCACAATAAAGAAATGTGTGTTTGCATGATTAATGCCTAAGGTAATGAATTTCCAAGTGTCCTATCTGTGCTTGGAATTATAAAAAAAAAAAAAAGTTTACCCAAAAGAAGCTAGCAGTGTTAATAAAAGTCTAATTGAAACATTCAGTGAAAGTTTTAAAGATAATTTCAGTTTTCATAATTTTAATTTTCCTCCCAGGAACACTTTCAAGGAACCAGAGTAAAACGTTCTCAGAACATCCCTGCAACCTACAAATAAATGTTTCCAGAAAGGCATTTTCGCTTCAGTTCTCAGAACATTGGGAAAAAAAGTTCAGTTTTACCGGTCAAGAAATGTATGGCTTCGTTCCCAGAACCAATGGGAAACCAAACATTGTACGTTCCAACAACTTCCAAGGAATCAAATGAGCTAGCTGGGTTACTATTGCATAATAAAAACGTGCTTATCTCATGATTATGACTTACTTTGTCATTATTATGACTTACTATCTCAATAGGCTTCCATAAAAATAAGACCGTTAATTGCATTACATTGTGCTGAGTAAGTAATTATTGAACATTGTATTTTTCAACAGTGGTCTTAAAAAAAAAAAATGATAACCTATTTCAATTTTTTTCTTCTATTGATACCTTCTTGCATTTGCTTATCAGCACCGTAGAAACGGATTAAAATGTCATATCTTTGAATGAGTTATCCACCTTGACATTTTTTGAAACGAAAGGTTTTTATTTTCACGGTTTCCTCATTACCATCGGAAAATGACGTCATCGTTAGGACTCTGCTAGCAGAATAGTAGTGAATAAGAAGATCAATGCAATATTCATGGTGGGGGGGGGGGGGGGACACACTGTTTTGGGAGGAAAGTTGTTAAATGGCCTTAAATATATGGCGCACTGTACCTCAGAATTGATAAGTGGGTTTTCCTCATCCACAATAAAAGCTGGTCTTCTGGTTGATATTAGCAGCAGAAAGTGTTCAAGGTGTGCTGTTGAAATAGAGCCATTTTCACCGTAAAACCGCAATATGTCCTCAAGAAAGCCTTGTCCTTTCTTACTGTCCACTTGTACACAATACGATAATGAAATAAAAAGAAGCGCGCACGTCACTAAAGATCTGAAGTAATACATTATATCTGGCGAGGACTGAACCTGGAGTCGCGCTGGAGAAAGTTTTGATGCGTCGCTTGCTCTAAAGAGAAAACGTGGAAATACTGCATGGAGTTTTCATTGAAATAAATATGCTTACAATCCTACAGAAAAACGGAAGGAACGCTTTTCAGCGAGGCAAAGTGTTCATCGATCCAAAGCTATTTCCTTTAACTTTCCGTTACATGTCATTATAATAAGGACTGCAATGATAAAGACAGGTCCTGTTGCACATTCGACTCCGTTCGCTCTGGGATGTTCACTGAATGAATCCTAGCAGGGCTATGCTATCAGTAGTTGCAGAGATTAGAAAGCGCTCCAGCGGTTCAAAGATCACCTCGGCATGAGCCGGTTGGAAGGCGAATATTGAGGTGACTGTTTCTACGACATTTAGTGGCACAGGGGGGGCTGTTTCAATGGGTTCTTTGTGACTTTTTCACTTGCTTGCCAACGTGTTCACTGAATTACCGTATTACAACATTAAAACGGCGGGTTAAATGGGGATAAATTGAGAGCCCCCTATGAGAAAAATGCACATGTAACAGGGAGTGCCAAATTCCTAATGGTAAAATGGACTGTTGCTTCAATCCGTGTGTTAACATGTGTAGTTTGTGGAGCAGGGACACTGAAGACCTTGTGAAATATAAAGGGAACTTCTTAGGTAATGTTTTCTTACTGCCTCGTTGTGGATAGTGGATATCACTTCATCCAATGACACAGTAACGGTACTAAAAACCTCACCCAGAACATTGGCATTATATTCTAGTCTGAAATAGACTAATCTAGTCTGAAATAGACTAATCTGAAATAGACTAATCTAATCTGAAATAAGACTAATCTAGTCTGAAATAGACTATTCTAGTCTGAAATAGACTAATCAAAACTGAAATAGACTAATCTAATCTGAAATACTAATCTAGTCTGAAATAGACTAATCTAATCTGAAATAGACTAATCTAGTTTGAAATAGACTAATCTAATCTGAAATAGACTAATCTAGTTTGAAATAGACTAATCTAATCTGAAATAGACTAATCTAGTCTGAAATAGACTAATCTAATCTGAAATAGACTAATCTAGTCTGAAATAGACTAATCTAATCTGAAATAGACTAATCTAATCTGAAATAGACTAATCTAATCTGAAATAGACTAATCTAATCTGAAATACTAATCTAGTCTGAAATAGACTAATCTAATCTGAAATAGACTAATCTAATATTGAAATAGACTAATCTAGTCTGAAATAGACTAATCTAATATTGAAATAGACTAATCTAGTCTGAAATAGACTAATCTAATCTGAAATAGACTAATCTAGTCTGAAATAGACTAATCTAATCTGAAATAGACTAATCTAATCTGAAATACTAATCTAGTCTGAAATAGACTAATATAATCTGAAATAGACTAATCTAGTTTGAAATAGACTAATCTAATCTGAAATAGACTAATATAATCTGAAATAGACTAATATAATCTGAAATAGACTAATATAATCTGAAATAGACTAATATAATCTGAAATAGACTAATCTAAAATGTATCTACATTTACCTTATTATTGCAAATTCCTTATTTACATTGAATCTCACAAACAACATTGTTCATCCACATACCTGAGTAGGAGTGTTCAACTTCCAAGATAAATTATATCGCAGTATAATTTCTGGGTGTACTGGGTACTGTAGGGGATCAGTATACATCTCTCAAAGAGGTGATAGAGAGGGTTTAGCTGTTGGGTATTGGACCAGTAAGTATGTCCGAAATGGCACCTAATCCCTATATAGTGCACACCTTTTGACCAGGGCCCATGGGGCTCCAACCAAGACCCAATCAAGACCAACCAAGAACCGTGGGGCTCCAACCAAGACCCGTGGAGCTCCAACCAAGACCAACCAAGACCAACCAAGACCTGTGGGGCTCCAACCAAGACCAACCAAGACCCGTGGGGCTCCAACCAAGACCAACCAAGACCCGTGGGGCTCCAACCAAGACCTGTGGGGCTCCAACCAAGACCAACCAAGACCTGTGGGGCTCCAACCAAGACCAACCAAGACCCGTGGGGCTCCAACCAAGACCCGTGGGGCTCCAACCAAGACCCGTGGGGCTCCAACCAAGACCCGTAGGGCTCCAACCAAGACCCTTTGGTCAAAAGCAGAACACTATACAGGGTATAGACCACAGGGCACAGACGGGGTACAGACAGGGGCTAGCTGTTGGATAGGGTCTCTCAGAGTCAGTATACATCTCTGTGGGTAGTGAGGGTTACATCTCTGAGGGTAGTGAGGGTTACATCTCTGAGGGTAGTGATGGTTACATCTCTGAGGGTAGTGATGGTTACATCTCTGAGGGTAGTAAGGGTTACATCTCTGAGGGTAGTGATGGTTACATCTCTGAGGGTAGTGAGGGTTACATCTCTGAGGGTAGTGATGGTTACATCTCTGAGGGTAGTAAGGGTTACATCTCTGAGGGTAGTGATGGATACATCTCTGAGGGTAGTGAGGGTTACATCTCTGAGGGTAGTGATGGTTACATCTCTGAGGGTAGTGATGGTTACATCTCTGAGGGTAGTGATGGTTACATCTCTGAGGGTAGTGATGGTTACATCTCTGAGGGTAGTGATGGTTACATCTCTGAGGGTAGTAAGGGTTACATCTCTGAGGGTAGTGATGGTTACATCTCTGAGGGTAGTGAGGGTTACATCTCTGAGGGTAGTGATGGTTACATCTCTGAGGGTAGTAAGGGTTACATCTCTGAGGGTAGTGATGGTTACATCTCTGAGGGTAGTGATGGTTACATCTCTGATGGTAGTGATGGATACATCTCTGAGGGTAGTGAGGGTTACATCTCTGAGGGTAGTGATGGTTACATCTCTGAGGGTAGTGATGGTTACATCTCTGAAGGTAGTGATGGTTACATCTCTGAGGGTAGTGATGGTTACATCTCTGAGGGTAGTGATGGTTACATCTCTGAGGGTAGTAAGGGTTACATCTCTGAAGGTAGTGATGGTTACATCTCTGAGGGTAGTCATGGTTACATCTCTGAGGGTAGTCATGGTTACATCTCTGAGGGTAGTGATGGTTACATCTCTGAGGGTAGTAAGGGTTACATCTCTGAGGGTAGTGATGGTTACATCTCTGAGGGTAGTGATGGTTACATCTCTGAGGGTAGTGATGGTTACATCTCTGAGGGTAGTAACGGTTACATCTCTGAGGGTAGTGATGGTTACATCTCTGAGGGTAGTAAGGGTTACATCTCTGAGGGTAGTGATGGTTACATCTCTGAGGGTAGTGAGGGTTACATCTCTGAGGGTAGTGATGGTTACATCTCTGAGGGTAGTAAGGGTTACATCTCTGAGGGTAGTGATGGTTACATCTCTGAGGGTAGTGATGGTTACATCTCTGATGGTAGTGATGGATACATCTCTGAGGGTAGTGAGGGTTACATCTCTGAGGGTAGTGATGGTTACATCTCTGAGGGTAGTGATGGTTACATCTCTGAAGGTAGTGATGGTTACATCTCTGAGGGTAGTGATGGTTACATCTCTGAGGGTAGTGATGGTTACATCTCTGAGGGTAGTAAGGGTTACATCTCTGAAGGTAGTGATGGTTACATCTCTGAGGGTAGTCATGGTTACATCTCTGAGGGTAGTCATGGTTACATCTCTGAGGGTAGTGATGGTTACATCTCTGAGGGTAGTAAGGGTTACATCTCTGAGGGTAGTGATGGTTACATCTCTGAGGGTAGTGATGGTTACATCTCTGAGGGTAGTGATGGTTACATCTCTGAGGGTAGTAACGGTTACATCTCTGAGGGTAGTCATGGTTACATCTCTGAGGGTAGTGATGGTTACATCTCTGAGGGTAGTAAGGGTTACATCTCCGAGGGTAGTCATGGTTACATCTCCGAGGGTAGTGATGGTTAAGGCCTGGGCTAGGTGCTGGGTCCTAGTGAGACCCCAGGTGTCAAAGGTCAGTCAAATCAAATCAGTGTTCTGCTCCTGGTGACCATGAGGAATACGCTGGTGCTGAATCGTCCTGTGTCGTCACCCACATCCAGCCACAGGAAGGCAGATACACCAGAGAAATGGAGGATCACGGTGTGTCCTGCCACCTCGTTCTGCTGCACCTTTGGCCTGAGAGCAGAGGACATTACGTCAGTCATATGCCCAGTCCAGAAACAACCCCTATATATTAATGACGCCTCGGGTCCTTTCCACTCGACAGTCGAAGTGTTTGTAGTACACTTTGTCTCCAAAGTTCTCATCTATGGGGCAAAGTTGTTTACGCAGAGCTCTGAGAATTCTCTCTGAACATTCTGCTTCAGTGAACGCTTTTCTCGTTGCGTGTAGTGCTGAACGGCTCTGTCCCCCCAACACTGCATCCGGGAGAACCATGTTGTACTCGCGCATTCTTTTTCGCATTCTTTTGTACCGCTGTTCAAAGTCAATTATGTTGTCAGCCATTGCAACCGGAAATGTCTCTCATAACTCTGTCAAAGTTTGAATACGCCTCGTAAATACGGTCTTTCTCCTCTTTAGGAAACACAAAATCCAGTGATCTGGTCCAGTGGCGAACCGTCATTCCACCTGTTTGGGCCTGTTTTACATGTTATTTTGGCATTAATACGTGTCACATATCAGTTTGAAAACAATGTCAAAAATAAATAAATAATTGATTTAATAAAGCCGCATATAAACATGAGCTGTGTTTGAATACCCATACTCACTACATACTTAATGAGTATATATACTACATACTATTAGTTCATTTTAGTATACTGTAAACAAACGGCATCCTTTCAGTTGAGAGTACTAGCGCTTCGTCTGTCTACTGGAAGTTGATGCTGTTGCTATTCAACCTCTTGCTAGCTTGTTAGCATAACAAATGACTAGCTAGATATTTTATGATTTCGGGTGTGTTCGTAAATTAAATGTGGAGTGCCAGAGTGCCTTCTGAGTGTGCTCTGGGTGTTTGTAAATTCAGAGCGGTATCAGATTGTCTGTTTGTACATTCAGAGCGCTCTGGCCAAGGAGTAGGGTTGATCTGAGAGTTCTGACCTAACAACGGCACCCAAGCTAACTGGCTAACGTTGGCTAACTTGCTAGCTACTTCCAGACACAACACCTCACTCTGACCATTCTACTCATCGTAGCAGAGCTGGTTAGGCTGTTTTCCTGTTACCCAGAGCGTTGGTGACTGTAACTGTGCTGCTGGCAACAATTTAATAACGTTTTTTTTTTTGCCAACGTTTACTGACACCGGCCGTATTCAACGGGTGTTGAGCGTTTGTAAATTCATCAGTTATTCTGCGCTCTGGCACACTGAGATGAGTGGCTCTGAAATCGGAGTAGATAGCCAGAATTAACCATGTCCATTGAGAACACACCACAACTATACCACTTAGCTAAGAATTCCATGAATAATCAAGTCAATAAACATTGGGCATTTAAAAAAAATATATATATATATATATTTCTTTAACCAGGTTGGCCAGTTGAGAACAAGTTCGCATTTGCAACTGCGACCTGGCCAAGATAAAGCATAGTAGTTCGACACAATCAACAACACAGAGTTACACATTAAATAAACAAATATACAATCAATAATACAGTAGAAAAGTCTATATACAGCTTGTGCCTATGAGGTAGGAAAGGGTGGTAAGGCAATAAATAGGACATGGTGGCAAAGTAATTACAATATAGCAATTAAACACTGGAATGGTAGGGTGTACAGAAAATCAATGTGCAAATTGAGATACTGGGGGTGCAAAGGAGCAAGATAAATAAATAAATAACGGTATGGGGATGAGGTAGATTGGATGGGCTAATTACAGATGAGCTATGTACAGGTGCAGTGATCTGTGTTAGTTGTATTAAAGTTAATACACTGCCTGGCATGTTCGATGTATTACTAACCAGCTAACGTTAGGTGACTAGGTAACATAGCGGAACACACTGATGTAATGCTATGCGGTTCGTAAGGATAGCGTAGCTAACAAATTGTCAGCCAACAAAACGTGTAACGTAACATATTTGAAAATTCATTACTTTATTATTACATTTTCTCAACATTTTGTACACCTGCATTGCTTGCTGTTTGGGGTTTTAGGCTGGGTTTCTGTACAGCACTTTCGGATATCAGCTGATGTACGAAGGGCTATATAAATACATTTGATTTGATTTGATTTGAATTTGTATCGGTTCTCGTCGGATTTCGGCTACATATTTTCCGGGCATTTTCTTCACATCTGAAAACGTTGTGAAGCCACGCCCATTTTGTGAAGAATTGCATTATGGGCCCTAAAAGTACAGAAAGAGTGTCCTCTGTTTTTATACTTCGGATTTAGGGAACTTTTGGCACACTTACTATATCCATACTATGACTAATAAGCCGACTACATAGTCAATTTACGTCACACATAGTGCAGTTTAGTATGAGTATTTGAACGCAGCTACGGTCTCTTTTTTTGTTTTCTTGAGTAAGGCAGCTCCAAAGTGCAGGTGTTTCAGCCTAGCTCAGTGCTTTCTGTGGTGGTGGGGCAGCGGGTGGAAAATACAGAGGGGTTGGGGTTGGTAATGTTCTCTAGTTGCGCCGTGATTGGCTCAGTGTTCTGTCACTCATGGGGACACTCCATCGCTGTAAAATCTACAGGGAGAGCTCGAAAATCCAAGCCCCTTGGATGCTGCTATAGTTACATTAAAAGTGCCCATCCAAGGGGGCTCAATGTAGTTTGATGTGAAATCACATTATATCTACAAAAGCTTTGGACTGATCATGTCAACATTATACTTTCAAAATCTGAGCTAGCAGTCATTGTGAATTAAGTCGACAATCTACTGGCAAATCTTATTCAATCCTTGTCATATGAAGAGAAATAATGAAGAGAAATTATAGATAAAACATATCGGTGCTCATCGGCCATTGCACATAAACATTACACAAGTTGGAAATGAGTGGTTTGGAAGGAATCAGTCTCTAACTGCAAGCATTGCAAAGCAATCACTAGCCTGCTATTCAGTGGAGTGGATGTGTGGTCCAAGTCTGGGTTTAAGGGTCTCTTTTCCAAGTTTAAAAGGATAAACATTTAACATTGGCCATGCTGTCAATCCAACATGACTTCTTCCGCACTCAAAACAACTGGAAAATCTCAGACTTCAGTGAATTCAAGACATCTGGGAACTCGGGGGAAAACGAGCTCCGACTGGGAGAATACGTTTTGAACAGTCATCCAACTGGGAATTACAAGTCCTGGCCTCTTTCTAGAGCTCCAACCTGAACTCTGGCCTCTTTCTAGAGCTCCAACCTGAACTCTGGCCTCTTTCTAGAGCTCCAACCTGAACTCTGGCCTCTTTCTAGAGCTCCAACCTGAACTCTGGCCTCTTTCTAGAGCTCCAACCTGAACTCTGGCCTCTTTCTAGAGCTCCAACCTGAACTCTGGCCTCTTTCTAGAGCTCCGACCTGAACTCTGGCCTCTTTCTAGAGCTCCAACCTGAACTCTGACCTCTTTCTAGAGCTCCAACCTGAACTCTGGCCTCTTTCTAGAGCTCCAACCTGAACTCTGACCTCTTTCTAGAGCTCCGACCTGAAAATCACTGACGACATCATGATTCAACGTTGTTTTTTTCCAGAATTTGATAATAATGTGGTCCCTTTCCCCCTCATAATTTAGCTTACTGTTCTGACTTGGTGGTGCACATGTAGCCTATAGCCTGTTATAGAGAAACATATTCAAATATTGTAAGCACTTTCATTGTCTGCTTATATATGCCCCCTTTATTTATCCTATGGTTCTGACTTGTACAGGGAGAATACTGTAAGGGCCCAGTGGCGATTTTAGTACGTAACTCTTCGTGTGGCAAAGCCACTACACAACAACACAACACAAAACAATACATTATTTGCACTAAAATGGTGTGGGCCCACAAACTGTTAGGGCCTACATAAAGCTGTCCCAACACCTTACCACTGCTACACTTGGCTATCAGCAGAGACTTGTCTGGCAGCGAAACAGTTAATTCAGCCTCATTTACTGCCTTTAAAAGAAACAGAGCTGATATGGCTGACTTGAACAAATATGGGTTCTCCTGACAATTGATATGTACAAACTATGGCATAAGACAGGCCTGAGCAAAGGTCGGGCTGGGGGCCATATGCGACCCACGACCTGATTCAATACGGCCTGTGGAATCACGCTCAGAACACATAAGGAATTTGCGCAAAAAAAAAAGTTCTTCAAATTCTTCTTTGTGAAATGATTTTAACTCCCACCAATTGTGGGACATTTATTTTGAAAGCACGTATAAATAACAACTGTGTAGTGAATACTCAGCGAGAAAAAGGTGTAGATTCACGCGTAGAGCACGGCAGGTGTTTATTTCGCCTTGGCAGAAGGCAGGAATCGTGGTCACAGGCAGGCAATCCTCATACACAGGTGGACAAACAGGCAGATGAGTCACAACTAGGACTGGAGGCTGTAACTGGTTCTCACAAACGAGCTGGGAAAAGGCAAACAATACCTCAAAGGCACAAACAGAATGAACTGAACTAAATAAGGAGCTGATGAGACCAGGTGAGTAACTAACACAGGTTAAATCAATGAACAAACATGAAAGACAGGGATACGTTCCAGAACACAACGAAACAGGGCTACGTTCCAGAACACAAAGAAACAGGGCTACGTTCCAGAACACAAAGAAACAGGGCTACGTTCCAGAACACAAAGAAACAGGGCTACGTTCCAGAACACAAAGAAACAGGGCTACGTTCCAGAACACAACGAAACAGGGCTACGTTCCAGAACACAAAGAAACAGGGCTACGTTCCAGAACACAAAAGAAACAGGGCTATGTTCCAGAACACACAGAAACAGGGCAACGTTCCAGAACACACAGAAACAGGGCAACGTTCCAGAACACAAAAGAAACAGGGCTACATTCCAGAACACAAAGAAACAGAACACAAGGTTGACTAAGAAAATAAATACAGAACCTTACAAACTGCACAAAGACAGACAGTGACTGACAGGTTGACACACACACCACAGTTACAAATAGTAGCTAGCTAGAAATTCTGTTAAAAAATTGTTTTTCAAACATTTCAAAGAAAAGGAAAGTAGACAACAAATGTAGGGTGTTCCAGCAAGAGTGGACATCGAAACATTTATTTATTGAGGTATCAGGGAAAGCTGTGTGCTTAGTGTCCAAAGAGAGCATCGCTGTCTTGAAAGACTACAACTTGTCCCGACACTTCCAGACGACGCAGGCAGAGAAATATAGGAATATGTCTTCTGAGCAGAGGGCAAGTGCATCGAAAGAGTTGCTTCCTCAGTTGCAAAAGCAGCAATGACTTTTCACAAATATTCTTACGAGGTCATAACTTTGAAATGACAGAGGAGCTTGCTTCAGTGCAGTCAATAAAGAGCACAACCACAGGGAAAGATTTATTGGAGGAGGTTAATAAGTATGTGGCAAATCTGTGACTGAGTTTTGAAATGTTATCCAGTGTGACCTCTGATAGGTGCCCAAAGGTGTCTGATAGGTGCCTTGTCAAAGCCTTTAAGGGAAAATTACTCCTCCTGACCCGGCAAGTAGAAGCCAACAATCTCACCCACCTTCTGACACTACTAGTCTGTTCCCTATCAGACGACCTTCTGACACTACTAGTCTGTTCCCTATCAGATGACCTTCTGACATTACTAGTCTGTTCCCTATCAGATGACCTTCTGACACTACTAGTCTGTTCCCTATCAGATGACCTTCTGACACTACTAGTCTGTTCCCTATCAGACGACTTTCTGACACTACTAGTCTGTTCCCTATCAGATGACCTTCTGACATTACTAGTCTGTTCCCTATCAGATGACCTTCTGACACTACTAGTCTGTTCCCTATCAGATGACCTTCTGACACTACTAGTCTGTTCCCTATCAGATGACCTGACACTACTAGTCTGTTCCCTATCAGATGACCTTCTGACACTACTAGTCTGTTCCCTATCAGACGACTTTCTGACACTACTAGTCTGTTCCCTATCAGATGACCTGACACTACTAGTCTGTTCCCTATCAGATGACCTTCTGACACTACTAGTCTGTTCCCTATCAGACGACTTTCTGACACTACTAGTCTGTTCCCTATCAGATGACCTTCTGACATTACTAGTCTGTTCCCTATCAGATGACCTTCTGACACTACTAGTCTGTTCCCTATCAGATGACACTACTAGTCTGTTCCCTATCAGATGACACTACTAGTCTGTTCCCTATCAGATGACCTTCTGACACTACTAGTCTGTTCCCTATCAGATGACCTTCTGACACTACTAGTCTGTTCCCTATCAGATGACCTTCTGACACTACTAGTCTGTTCCCTATCAGATGACCTGACACTACTAGTCTGTTCCCTATCAGATGACCTTCTGACACTACTAGTCTGTTCCCTATCAGATGACCTTCTGACACTACTAGTCTGTTCCCTATCAGATGACCTTCTGACACTACTAGTCTGTTCCCTATCAGATGACCTGACACTACTAGTCTGTTCCCTATCAGATGACCTTCTGACACTACTAGTCTGTTCCCTATCAGATGACCTTCTGACACTACTAGTCTGTTCCCTATCAGATGACACTACTAGTCTGTTCCCTATCAGATGACACTACTAGTCTGTTCCCTATCAGATGACACTACTAGTCTGTTCCCTATCAGATGACCTTTTGACACTACTAGTCTGTTCCCTATCAGATGACACTACTAGTCTGTTCCCTATCAGATGACACTACTAGTCTGTTCCCTATCAGATGACCTTCTGACACTACTAGTCTGTTCCCTATCAGATGACACCACTAGTCTGTTCTCTATCAGATGACACTACTAGTCTGTTCCCTATCAGATGACACTACTAGTCTGTTCCCTATCAGATGACCTTCTGACACTACTAGTCTGTTCCCTATCAGATGACACTACTAGTCTGTTCCCTATCAGACGACCAGAGGGAGAAGCACACATCACTGCTGCTGTGTCTCTTTAAACGGTGAGATTTCTCGTCGTTTTGAGGATTTCAAAGTGTTGGAAAACTACATGCTGTTGGTTTCCTCTCCTTTCACCTTCAATGTGGATAACGCTCCCACTGACCTGCAACTTGAGCTTATCGATCTTCAGTCTGATGCGGTGATTGGAGAACTATTCAAAACAATGTCACTGACGAGGTTCTATGCATCTCTCAATGAACAAAACTTTCCAAAGATTAGGAGTCGAGCTCAGAAGACGTTTGTACTGTTTGGGTCAACCTATGTATGTGAACAGACATTTTCAGTGATGAAATATAACAAGTCAAGGCACGGATCATCTCTTACTGACTCTCACCAATCCTGCCCATAGTGACGTCAGAAACTATACTTGACTTCACTGCTCTAGTCAACACCCATCAGAGACTTCACTCCTCACACTGATTGAGTAGTTTCAATGTAATGTTGAGCTCTCTCTCTCTCGTGTTTTTGTGCATACCCGTTAACAAGAGTTCAGACAGACGTTAATTAACCAGCTCAACAGCCTAGTAACGATAATTAACAGACACAACAGCCTAGTAACGATAATTAACAGACACAACAGCCTAGTAACGATAATTAACCGGCACAACAGCCTAGTAACGATAATTAACTGGCACAACAGCCTAGTAACGATAATGAACCAGTGTAACGGATGTGAAACGCTAGCATAGTTAGCGGTGGTGCGCGCTAAATAGTGTTTCACTAGTAAAGATGCTTCGTGGGTGACTGTTGTTGATGTGTGCAGAGGGTCCCTGGTTCGCGCCCGGGTATGGGCGAGGGGACGGTCTAAAGTTATACTGTTACACCGGCACAACAGCCTAGTAACGTTAATCCGGCACAACAGCCTTGCTACAGATTGCAACAGCTACCGTGGGGTGCGTGAGTATGGGATTATGCTGAGTGTCATTATTATAACGTTTGCACGTCATTATTTGACCCTTTATCTTTTTGACACGCAAACACCCAAACGGCGTTCGATAGATACGCGAGATGATTCTCCATCATGTTTGCCCCTCTTCATAACCCCCATAATGACAACGGACAATTGGACCCACCAATATTTAGTAAACGTAAATATCTGTTAAATATTCATGCCTATAATGCACGTTAAAGCTAACGTTACTTCACAACAATGTTACCGTTATCAGGCCCGTTTCAGCAGGTTGTATAATAATTGTTCTCCGAGGAACTCGTTTTGGTCTCTCCACAGTAGTTATGCTGCCCATATTATCAATTAAACCACCTCAAGTGGCAGTTTAGAATGAATCTCCAATCTAAGTGTATATATATTTTTATTAAATTGAGCAACATGCTTACAATTAATCTAGGTTTAAAGTGAAAACTACATTTAAATAAGAGGAATGATTTAATTTAACTAGGGTTAATTTAAAACTAGGTTTAAAATTTGGTGCAACAAGATTAATCGATCAACCTTGATTTGACCCGGCTTAAGAGTCAATCGATGTTGGTGCAACCCATCTGAAAATATGTAAAACACCACAGGAGTCCTCTTATATTTGGGAACTTTACGGTCCTATTGATCAAACAACCATGAAAAGGTCGGCTATATTTCCCCATATGCGCATCAACAAGATCAACAACTAATGCTAGCCAGAGCTAGATGAGCTCAAATCTAACGAAGGAAACATTAAATAAACCTTCTTTAAACCTGTTCAGCTAGTTGACCGTTAAAAATTGCACTGATAAACGATGGGAAATAGTAATTCGCCTGCTCGTCCTGCAGCTAGCCTGCCAATACATTCTTGTGACCGAGCAGAGCATATGAGCGTGCAGCCGAAGTTTCCCAAAAGCTGAGCGTCTGCCTTCTCGCCTGCTTCAGTAGTGCTCACTACACGAACTCAGGGCATGCCCACTCCAGCATGCCTTTGTAGTCTACTTGTGTGCTGCTATCGCCCCTTGCTTTAGCTACTGTCATTTACTATGCTAAATATTTTCAGAAAGATGAGGACGACCAAACAAAGGGAGTGTGGTGGCGTAGTGTCCACATCTATATAATCATTGTGGTGTATTTACTAAATGTACATACTAACAGAAAGTAATGAGGTGGGTAGCTAGCTAAACCTATCATTGTAGCAAAGTATTTAAAAAATAAATAAATCATAAACCCTTAAAAAGTTTCTTCATTGTCATTCTATTATCTATACCATAGAAGACCCATCATTGATTTTGGCCCAATAGGCATATTCTTTCAGTGAGCTTTCTGTTTTGATAGGATTCTTTGACAGAAAATCCTTTAGGTCTACCTACAGAACAAAGAAAATAAACGACACATCCTGCCCAGCTTGGCAAGAGTGTCCCTAGGGGTGTTTAGCATTGCTATATTGTATTTACTTTGCCATCATGGCCTTTTTTGCCTTTACCTCCCTTCTCACCTCATTTGCTCACATTGTATATAGACTTGTTTATACTGCATTATTGACTGTATGTTTGTTTTTACTCCATGTGTAACTCTGTGTCGTTTTATCTGTCGAACTGCTTTGCTTTATCTTGGCCAGGTCGCAATTGTAAATGAGAACTTGTTCTCAACTTGCCTACCTGGTTAAATAAAGGTAAAATAAATAAATAAAATCCCCAGTGGCATACTGTATCGGCAGGATAGAACAGCGGCCTCTGGTAAGACAAAGGTTAGCGGGCTATGTATATGTAACAGTATAACTTTAGACCGTCCTCTCGCCCATACCCGGGCGCGGACCAGGGACCCTCTGCACACATCAACAACAGTCACCCACGAAGCATCGTTACCCATCGCTCCACAAAAGCCGCGGCCCTTGCAGAGCAAAGGGGAACCACTACTTCAAGGTCTCAGAGCGAGTGACGTCACCGATTGAAACGCTATTTAGCGCGCACCGCTAACTAAGCTAGCCGTTTCACATCCGTTACATCAGTACCACCGCTAACTAAGCTAGCCGTTTCACATCCGTTACATCAGTACCACCGCTAACTAAGCTAGCAGTTTCACATCCGTTACATCAGTACCACCGCTAACTAAGCTAGCCGTTTCACATCCGTTACATCAGTACCACCGCTAACTAAGCTAGCCGTTTCACATCCGTTACATCAGTACCACCGCTAACTAAGCTAGCAGTTTCACATCCGTTACATCAGTACCACCGCTAACTAAGCTAGCCGTTTCACATCCGTTACATCAGTACCACCGCTAACTAAGCTAGCCGTTTCACATCCGTTACATCAGTACCACCGCTAAGTAAGCTAGCAGTTTCACATCCGTTATGTATATTTGTAAACAACAGCTGGAGAACCATTTCTATAGAAGTCTCAAGGTTTTGCTTTTACTCCACACCCAGAGACGCATACAAGGCTCTCCCTCGCCCTCCATTTGGCAAATCTGACCATAATTCTATCCTCCTGATTCCTGCTTACAAGCAAAAACTAAAGCAGGAAGTACCAGTGACTCGGTCTATAAGAAAGTGGTCAGATGAAGCAGATGCTAAGCTACAGGACTGTTTTGCATCACAGACTGGAATATGTTCCTGGATTCCTCCGATGGCATTGAGGAGTACACCACATCAGTCACTGGCTTTATCAATAAGAGCATCGATGACGTCATCCCCACAGTGACCGTACGTACATACTAGGGACGAACCGAAAGGACATTTTTGTCAGATACCGATATCCAATATTTTCGTTCGCCCCCCGATATACGATATTTAACATTTTAGCTACCTTTTAAGCATTCTAGTACAGTTAAATAGTTAGCACACACGGGCGCAGCGGTCTAAGGCACTGCATCTCAGTGCAAGAGGCGTCACTGCAGTCCCTGGTTCGAATCCAGGCTGTATCACATCCAGCCGTGACTGGGAGTCCCATAGTGCGGCGCACAATTGGCCCAGCGTCGTCCGGGTTTGGCCAGGGTAGGCCGTCATTGTCATTGTAAAGAAGAATTTGAAGAAGATTTATTCTTAGCTGACTTGCCTAGTTAAATAAAGGTCACACACCACAATGACCAAAAAGTTATTTTGTTGGCATTTACGTATGTTCCCATTACCAGTAAAACATAATCAAAACCTATTTGAGGCAAGTAACACTGAAACATGCATGCTCAGTCCCCTCCTGTACTCCCTGTTCACTCATGACTGCACGGCCAGGCACGACTCTAACACCATCATTAAGTTTGCAGATGACACAACAGTGGTAGGCCTGATCACCGACAACGACGAGACAGCCTATAGGGAGGAGGTCAGAGACCTGGCCGTGTGGTGCCAGGACAACAACCTATCCCTCAACACGATCAAGACAAAGGAGATGATTGTGGACTACAGGAAAAGGAGGAGCGAGCACGCCCCCATTCACATCGACAGGGCTGTAGTGGAGCAGGTTGAGAGCTTCAAGTTCCTTGGTATCCACATCACCAACAAGCTATCATGGTCCAAATACACCGTGAAGAGGGCACGACAAAACCTATTCCCCCTCAGGAAACTAAAAAGATTTGGCATGGGTCCTGAGATTCTCAAAATCACTGTCTGGTACGGCAACTGCTCAGTCTCCGACTGCAAGGCACTACAGAGGGTAGTGCGAACGGACCAGTACATCACTGGGGGCAAGCTTCCTGCCATCCAGGAGATAGAAGCAGAGCTTCCATATCGGTCATGTCTTAGGAGATAGTAGCAGAGCTTCCATATCGGTCATGTCTTAGGAGATAGTAGCAGAGCTTCCATGTCCGTCATGTCTTAGGAGATAGTAGCAGAGCTTCCATATCTGTCATGTCTTAGGAGATAGTAGCAGAGCTTCCATGTCCGTCATGTCTTAGGAGATAGTAGCAGAGCTTCCATATCTGTCATGTCTTAGGAGATAGTAGCAGAGCTTCCATATCGGTCATGTCTTAGGAGATAGTAGCAGAGCTTCCATATCGGTCATGTCTTAGGAGATAGTAGCAGAGCTTCCATATCGGTCATGTCTTAGGAGATAGTAGCAGAGCTTCCATATCTGTCATGTCTTAGGAGATAGTAGCAGAGCTTCCATATCGGTCATGTCTTAGGAGATAGTAGCAGAGCTTCCATATCTGTCATGTCTTAGGAGATAGTAGCAGAGCTTCCATATCGGTCATGTCTTAGGAGATAGTAGCAGAGCTTCCATATCTGTCATGTCTTAGGAGATAGTAGCAGAGCTTCCATATCGGTCATGTCTTAGGAGATAGTAGCAGAGCTTCCATATCGGTCATGTCTTAGGAGATAGTAGCAGAGCTTCCATATCGGTCATGTCTTAGGAGATAGTAGCAGAGCTTCCATATCGGTCGGGGCCATCTTATTCCATTTGTAATTGAAATCTTACTGGATTTCAATAACTTTACTATTTATGTATAAAAAATTATTGTTAACACTTAAAAATTCCTCATAATGTATCATTTATATCCTGTTTTTAGAAGTTCATTGCCATGTTCATGATAAAATGTTTCAGCATGGCAAATAATTTGAGTCACAGTTTTGGTAATTGATTAAGCATTAAAGGCAACGTTGTTGTTGAGTAAAAAACACGGTGTGTTTGAGTGAGAGGGAAAGAGAGAGCGAGAGATGACACCGTAAAATAAATCATTTGGCTCAACCAGTATTTTTAATGTTAAAAAACAGCATTATTTTTGTATCAGAAATGCAGAGACGCTCAGTCTATAAGAGAAAAATACATTTTTTTTGTTAAATTTGATATGGTTTTCATTTGTCTAGAGATATCGTAGTTGACAATCATTCAACATGAGGGATTGTCCAGTTCAGATTCGTTATACTGTGTAGTTGTTTTACTGCTCTGCTGTTGACTACTTGAGACCATGAACATATTCATGCTTTACTCTTCTTTGTTTTAAATAACGGTCTGAATATTTTTATATTTTTCCCCGAATTATTATATATATATATTTTTTTTAGGAGGTACATTTTAACAGTCAAAATGTTTTTTTTTAAATTGTGCGACAAACACTGAATATGCATAGGGAACATACAAAAGTGTTTAAAAATTTATATTTTTCCGCCAAAAATTTTTTTTACTTTAAATTTTTTTACTCATCATTGACCCATACAGTATACCGCCCAGCCTTAATCTATAATTGTGCATTTCATAGATATCATTTCTTATCTTGGGTTTTACATGTTTGCCCCTAAATCCAATCCAGTACACACACCATTAATTAAATAACTAAATAAACACATGTATTATCAGACTGCCAGCTGAAAGGTAGGACATTAGTTTTCCAACGTTGTTTCACAAAAACAAGGCATTGTGGGGATTTTCAGTGGACTTCACCACTTCGCCAAGGTACTGTTGTGACGGAGTCCCTCCTCCTCTGTTCTGCTGTGACGGAGTCCCTCCTCCTCTGTTCTGTTGTGACGGAGTCCCTCCTCCTCTGTTCTGTTGTGACGGAGTCCCTCCTCCTCTGTTCTGTTGTGACGGAGTCCCTCTGTTCTGCTGTGACGGAGTCCCTCCTCCTCTGTTCTGCTGTGACGGAGTCCCTCCTCCTCTGTTCTGTTGTGACGGAGTCCCTCCTCCTCTGTTCTGCTGTGACGGAGTCCCTCCTCCTCTGTTCTGCTGTGACGGAGTCCCTCCTCCTCTGTTCTGCTGTGACGGAGTCCCTCCTCCTCTGTTCTGCTGTGACGGAGTCCCTCCTCCTCTGTTCTGCTGTGACGGAGTCCCTCCTCCTCTGTTCTGCTGTGACGGAGTCCCTCCTCCTCTGTTCTGCTGTGACGGAGTCCCTCCTCCTCTGTTCTGCTGTGACGGAGTCCCTCCTCCTCTGTTCTGCTGTGACGGAGTCCCTCCTCCTCTGTTCTGCTGTGACGGAGTCCCTCCTCCTCTGTTCTGCTGTGACGGAGTCCCTCCTCCTCTGTTCTGCTGTGACGGAGTCCCTCCTCCTCTGTTCTGCTGTGACGGAGTCCCTCCTCCTCTGTTCTGTTGTGACGGAGTCCCTCCTCCTCTGTTCTGTTGTGACGGAGTCCCTCCTCCTCTGTTCTGTTGTGACTGAGTCCCTCCTCCTCTGTTCTGCTGTGACGGAGTCCCTCCTCCTCTGTTCTGTTGTGACGGAGTCCCTCCTCCTCTGTTCTGGTGCTACTGCGTAGCCTAGATCTCTGTCGCCGGGTAGATTTAACATCCCAGGGCGTGTCCAGTTCTGATTGGCTTTCATCCTGCTGTGCATGTCCACCATCTAGAGTGTGTGACCGTGGTCGTCCCCTGTGTTCGCGGATCTGTTGGGTGACGTCTCCTATCCCGCTCACACTCTTAGACCTTGAGGTCTTTCTGGTTGTTGTCCCTGACATAGGTCTACATTGGTTTTCTCCTACAATGTTGTTCTCAGTCTGGCAGTTCTCTCTAGCCCCATTCACTCTAGTCAATACTCTGCCATTCTGCTCTTTGGGAGCAGATTGTACCAATAGTCCTTTGATCGTGTAGTCAACCCCTTCACCGTTGTACCTGTTGGTAGGATGAGCTCCATCCCAAGGCTCCAGGTTCTGCTTCCTTGGACTAGGACTACCCTCAGAAGAGCCTGGGCTGACGAAGCCTACAAAGTCCCCAGTGGAGCTGAAGTGGAGATCCTGGACAGGTTTCCTAAGTGGGCGTCCCGTTCTGTCCTCTCTATCTGAACCACTGGTTCCCTCTCCCAGGCTCTCTGTCCCTTCCTGCTGATCTGGGGAGCCTGGGGACAGCAGGTTAGCTGGGGGCTGGTGTGTGGCGTCCCTGCCTGGAGTCTGATCTCTGGAGCGTCTCCTCTCCTCTACCCGGCCTGGCCCAGTACCTCTAGAGGGCAGAGGAGCAGCCTGGAAGTCTCCTGCCGTGTGGGCTGGGGCTGGCGGGGTGGGGCGGACGGCCTGGTGGCACATGGGGCAAGTCTCCTGGACGTAGAGCCACTTACGCAGGCAGTTTCCATGGAAGAAATGTCCGCAGTACGTCAGCACGGCTGAGCTCATTTCCTGCAGAGGAAGAGATGTGTTTATTACTCAAATGAACTAACAAGAACTAACCAAACTCAAAACCCTCTCCAAGCTCTAATAGAAACCTCTTTAACCAACTCTCTGAACCAGGGCTGTTCTGCTGCCCCAGATAAGACAACAAAAGAAAGACATCTAAAATACGAATTTTCCCAAACGTTGAAGTTATGTTATTTTATGTTCTGAATGAAAGTTGATCAGACGTATTTTCCAGACGTTGAAATCAGGTTAATTTTTTGGTTCTGAATGAAAGTTGAACAGACGTAATTTATAGAAGTCTATGTTTGAGCCAAATCAAGGCTGGTTCCCGACCGGACTAAATCGCAACCAAACCTAGACATGGAAGTCGACGTAGAAATCAAGGGTAGTCTGGACAGGACAACAACAAAAAAGACGTCGGCCCGTCCTTTCTGAGGTACAGCCTACAGTGTTCACTGAAAATACATTTTAGGAATGTCCATCTATGTGTTAGGCCGACCTTTGGTAAAACACCAAAAAAAGACATCAGCCCATGCTTACTGGGGTGTAGTCCTTACCATGTCAGCCAGCAATGGAATTTTATGAATGCCCATACATGTGGTAGGCCCATACATGTGGTAGACCCGTACACGTGGTAGACCCGTACACGTGGTAGACCCATACATGTGGTAGGCCCGTACATGTGGTAGACCCGTACACGTGGTAGACCCGTACACGTGGTAGACCCGTACACGTGGTAGACCCATACACGTGGTAGACCCGTACACGTAGTAGACCCGTACAGGTGGTAGACCCATACATGTGGTAGACCCATACACGTGGTAGACCCATACAGGTGGTAGACCCGTACAGGTGGTAGACCCGTACAGGTGGTAGACCCGTACAGGTGGTAGACCCGTACAGGTGGTAGACCCGTACAGGTGGTAGACCCGTACATGTGGTAGACCCGTACATGTGGTAGACCCGTACATGCGGTAGGCTCCATAGACCCATACAGGTGGTAGACCCGTACAGGTGGTAGACCCGTACAGGTGGTAGACCCGTACAGGTGGTAGACCCGTACATGCGGTAGGCTCCATAGACCCATACAGGTGGTAGACCCGTACATGTGGTAGACCCGTACAGGTGGTAGACCCATACATGTGGTAGACCCATACAGGTGGTAGACCCATACAGGTGGTAGACCCATACAGGTGGTAGACCCATACATGCGGTAGGCTCCATAGACCCATACAGGTGGTAGACCCGTACAGGTGGTAGACCCGTACAGGTGGTAGACCCGTACAGGTGGTAGACCCGTACATGTGGTAGACCCGTACATGTGGTAGACCCGTACATGCGGTAGGCTCCATAGACCCATACAGGTGGTAGACCCGTACAGGTGGTAGACCCGTACAGGTGGTAGACCCGTACAGGTGGTAGACCCGTACAGGTGGTAGACCCGTACATGCGGTAGGCTCCATAGACCCATACAGGTGGTAGACCCGTACATGTGGTAGACCCGTACAGGTGGTAGACCCATACAGGTGGTAGACCCATACAGGTGGTAGACCCATACAGGTGATAGACCCATAGATGTGGTAGACCCATACATGTGGTAGACCCATACATGTGGTAGACCCATACAGGTGGTAGACCCATACAGGTGGTAGACCCATACATGTGGTAGACCCATACAGGTGGTAGACCCATACATGTGGTAGACCCATACAGGTGGTAGACCCATACAGGTGGTAGACCCATACAGGTGGTAGACCCATACATGTGGTAGACCCACCATTTGTAAAACAGGCCGTTACATTGACTTTATTAGTCCTGTTTCCTGTGACTAATCAATTTGGCTATTTAACCTCTGAATATCCGCTACATAACTTCATCAGGAGTTATCCTGAGCCGATTTACAATAAGAATCAAAAGCAGGAAATACAGAACTATGTCCTTTTTCAATATGATCAGCTTGTCAAAAAATGTAGCGATACAAACTTGAAACCACTGATCACCAAAAAAAAGACAGTTTGATCCACAGGATGAAACTCCTGGTACAGCCCGATTGCCTGTTCCATACTGTCCATTTCCACTTTGACCTGTTCCGTTTGTTGACATGTCAGGCCATTTTGTTTTATTTGATTAGGCAGCATTTAGGTCAGGCTATTCGATGGGAGAAACCTGCATGATGTAAAAAAGTGTCCGTCTCATTCCATTGTCATCCATTTTGTTTCCAGGTCTGAAAGAAATGACCACCATGTTTCTACCACTGCCTCTATGTGCTACATGATTTACATTAGATTATTATTTTGTCCGAAGAACGGTGGTGAAGCGTCGCGTCGATGCATCTCTCCAACAGCACCCTGGGAATGGACCAGATGAATATTGTGCTTGAGCACTGCTGATCATAGGGAGGCATCAGCGCTCACCTAAAAAAAAAAAAAAAGCCCATATTCCACGGCTTGAGAGAAATATGGCATTTGTTTTTTGAGCAGAATTATGTGAGGATTTATGTGTTGTTGGAGGAGCGTGTTGGTCAGTTTAGCTCGGAAAAACCTCGTCAATCTAATGAGCGGTCCCTGCTCTGAAGAGAAAAGTAACAAGTTAAACTATTTGGTATAAATCTGGCTTATAAATTCTCTTATTTTTACGGGGAGGAGAAATCATTCATTGAGTTGATGGTGAATTTATTGGGGGTTATTACGGTAACCTAAACATATTCACATAACAGGTTAAACCATTCACCAGTATGGACACCATCCTCTGACCAATGAGGTCACCATGACCCTGACTGACCCGGAAGCAGATGGCCATGACCAAACCTGGATAGAGATGTTTTTTGAACATCATGGCCATGTTCTGTTATAATCTCCGACCCGATACAGCCAGAAGAGGACTGGCCACCCCTCATAGCCTGGTTCCTCTCTACCCAGCACAGCCAGAAGAGGACTGGCCACCCCTCATAGCCTGGTTCCTCTCTACCCAGCACAGCCAGAAGAGGACTGGCCACCCCTCATAGCCTGGTTCCTCTCTACCCAGCACAGCCAGAAGAGGACTGGCCACCCCTCATAGCCTGGTTCCTCTCTACCCAGCACAGCCAGAAGAGGACTGGCCACCCCTCATAGCCTGGTTCCTCTCTACCCAGCACAGCCAGAAGAGGACTGGCCACCCCTCATAGCCTGGTTCCTCTCTACCCGATACAGCCAGAAGAGGACTGGCCACCCCTCATAGCCTGGTTCCTCTCTACCCGGTACAGCCAGAAGAGGACTGGCCACCCCTCATAGCCTGGTTCCTCTCTACCCATCACAGCCAGAAGAGGACTGGCCACCCCTCATAGCCTGGTTCCTCTCTACCCGGCACAGCCAGAAGAGGACTGGCCACCCCTCATAGCCTGGTTCCTCTCTACCCAGCACAGCCAGAAGAGGACTGGCCACCCCTCATAGCCTGGTTCCTCTCTACCCAGCACAGCCAGAAGAGGACTGGCCACCCCTCATAGCCTGGTTCCTCTCTACCCGATACAGCCAGAAGAGAACTGGCCACCCCTCATAGCCTGGTTCCTCTCTACCCGATACAGCCAGAAGAGGACTGGCCACCCCTCATAGCCTGGTTCCTCTCTACCCGATACAGCCAGAAGAGGACTGGCCACCCCTCATAGCCTGGTTCCTCTCTACCCAGCACAGCCAGAAGAGGACTGGCCACCCCTCATAGCCTGGTTCCTCTCTACCCAGCACAGCCAGAAGAGGACTGGCCACCCCTCATAGCCTGGTTCCTCTCTACCCGATACAGCCAGAAGAGGACTGGCCACCCCTCATAGCCTGGTTCCTCTCTACCCGATACAGCCAGAAGAGGACTGGCCACCCCTCATAGCCTGGTTCCTCTCTACCCAGCACAGCCAGAAGAGGACTGGCCACCCCTCATAGCCTGGTTCCTCTCTACCCGATACAGCCAGAAGAGGACTGGCCACCCCACATAGCCTGGTTCCTCTCTACCCAGCACAGCCAGAAGAGGACTGGCCACCCCACATAGCCTGGTTCCTCTCTACCCGATACAGCCAGAAGAGGACTGGCCACCCCTCATAGCCTGGTTCCTCTCTACCCGATACAGCCAGAAGAGGACTGGCCACCCCTCATAGCCTGGTTCCTCTCTACCCAGCACAGCCAGAAGAGGACTGGCCACCCCACATAGCCTGGTTCCTCTCTACCCGATACAGCCAGAAGAGGACTGGCCACCCCTCATAGCCTGGTTCCTCTCTACCCGATACAGCCAGAAGAGGACTGGCCACCCCTCATAGCCTGGTTCCTCTCCACCCGATACAGCCAGAAGAGGACTGGCCACCCCTCATAGCCTGGTTCCTCTCTACCCGATACAGCCAGAAGAGGACTGGCCACCCCTCATAGCCTGGTTCCTCTCTACCCGATACAGCCAGAAGAGAACTGGCCACCCCTCATAGCCTGGTTCCTCTCTACCCGATACAGCCAGAAGAGGACTGGCCACCCCTCATAGCCTGGTTCCTCTCTACCCGATACAGCCAGAAGAGGACTGGCCACCCCTCATAGCCTGGTTCCTCTCTACCCAGCACAGCCAGAAGAGGACTGGCCACCCCTCATAGCCTGGTTCCTCTCTACCCGATACAGCCAGAAGAGGACTGGCCACCCCTCATAGCCTGGTTCCTCTCTACCCGATACAGCCAGAAGAGGACTGGCCACCCCTCATAGCCTGGTTCCTCTCTACCCGATACAGCCAGAAGAGGACTGGCCACCCCTCATAGCCTGGTTCCTCTCTACCCAGCACAGCCAGAAGAGGACTGGCCACCCCTCATAGCCTGGTTCCTCTCCACCCGATACAGCCAGAAGAGGACTGGCCACCCCTCATAGCCTGGTTCCTCTCTACCCAGCACAGCCAGAAGAGGACTGGCCACCCCTCATAGCCTGGTTCCTCTCTACCCAGCACAGCCAGAAGAGGACTGGCCACCCCTCATAGCCTGGTTCCTCTCTACCCGATACAGCCAGAAGAGGACTGGCCACCCCTCATAGCCTGGTTCCTCTCCACCCGATACAGCCAGAAGAGGACTGGCCACCCCTCATAGCCTGGTTCCTCTCTACCCGATACAGCCAGAAGAGGACTGGCCACCCCTCATAGCCTGGTTCCTCTCTACCCAGCACAGCCAGAAGAGGACTGGCCACCCCTCATAGCCTGGTTCCTCTCTACCCAGCACAGCCAGAAGAGGACTGGCCACCCCTCATAGCCTGGTTCCTCTCTACCCGATACAGCCAGAAGAGGACTGGCCACCCCTCATAGCCTGGTTCCTCTCTACCCGATACAGCCAGAAGAGGACTGGCCACCCCTCATAGCCTGGTTCCTCTCTACCCAGCACAGCCAGAAGAGGACTGGCCACCCCTCATAGCCTGGTTCCTCTCTACCCAGCACAGCCAGAAGAGGACTGGCCACCCCTCATAGCCTGGTTCCTCTCTACCCGATACAGCCAGAAGAGGACTGGCCACCCCTCATAGCCTGGTTCCTCTCTACCCGATACAGCCAGAAGAGGACTGGCCACCCCTCATAGCCTGGTTCCTCTCTACCCAGCACAGCCAGAAGAGGACTGGCCACCCCTCATAGCCTGGTTCCTCTCTACCCGACACAGCCAGAAGAGGACTGGCCACCCCTCATAGCCTGGTTCCTCTCTACCCAGCACAGCCAGAAGAGGACTGGCCACCCCTCATAGCCTGGTTCCTCTCTACCCAGCACAGCCAGAAGAGGACTGGCACCCCTCATAGCCTGGGTCCTCTCCACCCGGCACAGCCAGAAGAGGACTGGCCACCCCTCATAGCCTGGGTCCTCTCCACCCGGCACAGCCAGAAGAGGACTGGCCACCCCTCATAGCCTGGTTCCTCTCTACCCAGCACAGCCAGAAGAGGACTGGCCACCCCTCATAGCCTGGTTCCTCTCTACCCGATACAGCCAGAAGAGGACTGGCCACCCCTCATAGCCTGGTTCCTCTCTACCCGATACAGCCAGAAGAGGACTGGCCACCCCTCATAGCCTGGTTCCTCTCTACCCGATACAGCCAGAAGAGGACTGGCCACCCCTCATAGCCTGGTTCCTCTCTACCCGATACAGCCAGAAGAGAACTGGCCACCCCTCATAGCCTGGTTCCTCTCTACCCGATACAGCCAGAAGAGGACTGGCCACCCCTCATAGCCTGGTTCCTCTCTACCCGATACAGCCAGAAGAGGACTGGCCACCCCTCATAGCCTGGTTCCTCTCTACCCAGCACAGCCAGAAGAGGACTGGCCACCCCTCATAGCCTGGTTCCTCTCTACCCGATACAGCCAGAAGAGGACTGGCCACCCCTCATAGCCTGGTTCCTCTCTACCCGATACAGCCAGAAGAGGACTGGCCACCCCTCATAGCCTGGTTCCTCTCTACCCGATACAGCCAGAAGAGGACTGGCCACCCCTCATAGCCTGGTTCCTCTCTACCCAGCACAGCCAGAAGAGGACTGGCCACCCCTCATAGCCTGGTTCCTCTCTACCCAGCACAGCCAGAAGAGGACTGGCCACCCCTCATAGCCTGGTTCCTCTCTACCCGATACAGCCAGAAGAGGACTGGCCACCCCTCATAGCCTGGTTCCTCTCTACCCGATACAGCCAGAAGAGGACTGGCCACCCCTCATAGCCTGGTTCCTCTCTACCCGATACAGCCAGAAGAGGACTGGCCACCCCTCATAGCCTGGTTCCTCTCTACCCAGCACAGCCAGAAGAGGACTGGCCACCCCTCATAGCCTGGTTCCTCTCTACCCGGCACAGCCAGAAGAGGACTGGCCACCCCTCATAGCCTGGTTCCTCTCTACCCAGCACAGCCAGAAGAGGACTGGCCACCCCTCATAGCCTGGTTCCTCTCTACCCGGCACAGCCAGAAGAGGACTGGCCACCCCTCATAGCCTGGTTCCGCTCTACCCGATACAGCCAGAAGAGGACTGGCCACCCCTCATAGCCTGGTTCCTCTCTACCCAGCACAGCCAGAAGAGGACTGGCCACCCCTCATAGCCTGGTTCCTCTCTACCCAGCACAGCCAGAAGAGGACTGGCCACCCCTCATAGCCTGGTTCCTCTCTACCCGATACAGCCAGAAGAGGACTGGCCACCCCTCATAGCCTGGTTCCTCTCTACCCGATACAGCCAGAAGAGGACTGGCCACCCCTCATAGCCTGGTTCCTCTCTACCCAGCACAGCCAGAAGAGGACTGGCCACCCCTCATAGCCTGGTTCCTCTCTACCCGACACAGCCAGAAGAGGACTGGCCACCCCTCATAGCCTGGTTCCTCTCTACCCAGCACAGCCAGAAGAGGACTGGCCACCCCTCATAGCCTGGTTCCTCTCTACCCAGCACAGCCAGAAGAGGACTGGCCACCCCTCATAGCCTGGTTCCTCTCTACCCAGCACAGCCAGAAGAGGACTGGCCACCCCTCATAGCCTGGGTCCTCTCCACCCGGCACAGCCAGAAGAGGACTGGCCACCCCTCATAGCCTGGTTCCTCTCTACCCAGCACAGCCAGAAGAGGACTGGCCACCCCTCATAGCCTGGTTCCTCTCCACCCGGCACAGCCAGAAGAGGACTGGCCACCCCTCATAGCCTGGTTCCTCTCTACCCGATACAGCCAGAAGAGGACTGGCCACCCCTCATAGCCTGGTTCCTCTCTACCCGATACAGCCAGAAGAGGACTGGCCACCCCTCATAGCCTGGTTCCTCTCTACCCGATACAGCCAGAAGAGGACTGGCCACCCCTCATAGCCTGGTTCCTCTCTACCCGATACAGCCAGAAGAGAACTGGCCACCCCTCATAGCCTGGTTCCTCTCTACCCGATACAGCCAGAAGAGGACTGGCCACCCCTCATAGCCTGGTTCCTCTCTACCTGATACAGCCAGAAGAGGACTGGCCACCCCTCATAGCCTGGTTCCTCTCTACCCAGCACAGCCAGAAGAGGACTGGCCACCCCTCATAGCCTGGTTCCTCTCTACCCGATACAGCCAGAAGAGGACTGGCCACCCCTCATAGCCTGGTTCCTCTCTACCCGATACAGCCAGAAGAGGACTGGCCACCCCTCATAGCCTGGTTCCTCTCTACCCGATACAGCCAGAAGAGGACTGGCCACCCCTCATAGCCTGGTTCCTCTCTACCCAGCACAGCCAGAAGAGGACTGGCCACCCCTCATAGCCTGGTTCCTCTCTACCCGGCACAGCAAGAAGAGGACTGGCCACCCCTCATAGCCTGGTTCCTCTCTACCCAGCACAGCCAGAAGAGGACTGGCCACCCCTCATAGCCTGGTTCCTCTCTACCCGGCACAGCCAGAAGAGGACTGGCCACCCCTCATAGCCTGGTTCCGCTCTACCCGGCACAGCCAGAAGAGGACTGGCCGCCCCACATAGCCTGGTTCCTCTCTAGGTTTCTTCCTAGGTTTTGGCCTTTCTAGGGAGTTTTTCCTAGCCAACGTGCTTCTACACCTGCATTGCTTGCTGTTTGGGGGTTTTAGGCTGGGTTTCTGAACAGCACTTTGAGATATCAGCTGATGTACGAAGGGCTATATAAATACATTTGATTTGATGTTCCAAATAGCACCCTATCCCATTTTTAAGTGCACTACTTTTGACCAGGGCCCATATAGAGAATAGGGTTGACATGTAGGATACATCATACAGCGTTTTATGACTGACTGACCTGGAAGCAAATGGCACAAACGTCGTTGTGTTGCTGCAGCTGATTGGCCGTGGCCCGGGGGAGGGAGTTGATCTTCTTGGCTGCTTCCTGTCTAAGCAGGAAGCTCCTCCAGCCGGTCTGGGCTCTGAGCCACACGTTGAAGTAGCAGTGTATGATGATAACTGAGGCGCCCATCCAGCTCCACTCCCCAAACAGAGATTCCCAGGTCCCGTAGGCCACCACGCAGAGAGCCACAACGAACTCCAGCACGCGGCTGACTGGGAGTCACATTTGAGTCATTTAGCAGACTCTCTCTTACCCAGAGGGCCTAGCTCGGTCACAGTCAAACTGTCCACAATAAAACAGCTTTAGCAAAGTCAGAGCTAGTAGAACAAAGACAAGTGTTAGGACAGGTACAACAGGACAGGTACAACAGGACAGGTACAACAGGACAGGACACTACAGGACAGGTACAACAGGACAGGACACTACAGGACAGGTACAACAGGACAGGACACTACAGGACAGGTAGGTACAGGATAGTACAGGACACTATAGGACAGGTACAACAGGACAGGACACTACAGGACAGGACACTATAGGACAGGACACTATAGGACAGGTACAACAGGACAGGACACTACAGGACAGGTACAACAGGACAGGACACTACAGGACAGGTACAACAGGACAGGTACAAAAGGACAGGTACAACAGGACAGGTACAAAAGGACAGGACACTATAGGACAGGTAGGTACAGGATAGTACAGGACACTATAGGACAGGTACAACAGGACAGGACACTATAGGACAGGACAGGACACTATAGGACAGGTAGGTAAAGGATAGTACAGGACACTATAGGACAGGTACAACAGGACAGGACACTATAGGACAGGTAGGTACAGGATAGTACAGGACACTATAGGACAGGTACAACAGGACAGGACACTACAGGACAGGACACTATAGGACAGGACACTACATGACACTACAGGACAGGTAGGTACAGGATAGTACAGGACAGGACACTATAGGACAGGTAGGTACAGGATAGTACAGGACAGGACACTATAGGACAGGTAAGTACATGAGGGTACAGGACAGGACACTACAGGACAGCTAAGTACAGGACACGACACTATAGGACAGGTAAGTACAGGACACTACAGGACAGGACACTATAGGACAGGTAAGTACAGGATAGGACAGGACACTATAGGACAGGTAAGTACATGAGGGTACAGGACAGGACACTACAGGACAGCTAAGTACAGGAGGATATAGGACAGGTGACTACAGGACAGAAGAGTACAGGACAGGTCCCTACAGGACAGGTAAGTACAGGAGGGTACAGGACAGGAGAGTACAGGACAGGTGACTACAGGACAGTCGTGGACAGGTAAGTGCAGGAGGGTACAGGACAGGTGACTACATGACAGGTAAGTACCGGAGGGTACAGGACAGGTGACTACAGGACAGGTCACTACAGGACAGTTGACTACAGGACAGGTGAGGCAGGACAGGAGAGTACAGGACAGGTGACTACAGGACAGGAGAACAGAGGACAGGTACGTACAGGAGGGTACAGGACAGGTGACTACAGGACAGGAGTGTACAGGACAGGTGACTACAGGACAGGTGGCTACAGGACAGGTGACTACAGGACAGGTATGTACAGGACAGGTATTTTGTGTTACCTGCATTGACCCAATAGATGATCTCATCCAGGCTGTCTATAGGGTCGCTACAGGACAGGTCAACCATGAAGAGGGAGTAGATCAGCAAGGTACCTGTCACCTGGGAGACCAGCCAACAACAACAAAAAGTCTAGCATTCATTTCTAGACTGAGAAAAACGTGGTTTACTTCAGAGAAAAGAGATGTTAAGAGATGACTCCTACAGTTATGTGAGTCTTACCTGCAGAGAGGTGAGCATGCAGCTGGAGACCAGGATGAGGAGCCAGAAGTCCATGTGGAAGAACTGGGAGATTTTATATGCCATGTATCCTGGGAACACCAGCAGGACCAGACACATACTGAGACCTCTGAAGTGTTTCCATAGACTCCTACAGGGAGAGAGAGAGGTAGAGAAGGAGAGAGGTAGAGAGAGAGAGAGGTAGAGAGAGAGAGAGAGGTAGAGAGAGAGAGAGAGGTAGAGAGAGAGAGAGAGAGAGAGGTAGAGAGAGAGGTAGAGGTAGAGAGAGAGAGGTAGAGAGAGAGAGAGAGGGGTAGAGAGAGAGAGAGAGAGGTAGAGAGAGAGAGAGAGAGAGAGAGAGAGAGAGGTAGAGAGAGAGAGAGAGAGAGAGAGAGAGAGAGAGAGAGAGAGAGAGAGAGAGAGGTAGAGAGAGAGAGAGAGAGAGAGAGGTAGAGAGAGAGAGGTAGAGAGAGAGAGAGAGAGAGAGGTAGAGAGAGAGAGGTAGAGAGAGAGAGGTAGAGAGAGAGAGAGAGGTAGAGAGAGAGGTAGAGACAGAGAGAGGTAGAGAGAGAGGTAGAGACGGAGAGAGAGAGGTAGAGACGGAGAGAGAGAGAGACGGAGAGAGAGAGAGGTAGAGAGAGAGAGAGAGGTAGAGAGTGAGAGAGATAGAGAGGTAGGTAGAGAGAGGGTAGAGAGGTAGAGGTAGAGAGAGGTAGAGAGAGAGAGAGGTAGAGAGAGGTAGAGAGAGAGAGAGGTAGAGAGAGAGAGAGGTAGAGAGAGAGAGGTAGAGAGAGAGAGAGGTAGAGAGAGAGAGAGGTAGAGAGAGAGAGGTAGAGAGAGAGGTAGAGAGAGAGAGAAAGAGAGAGGCAGCAAGAGAAAGAGAGAGAGGCAGAGGGAGAGAGAGGCAGAGAGAGAGAGGCAGCGAGAGAAAGAGGCAGAGAGGCAGAGAGAAAGAGAGAGAAAGAGGCAGAGAGAGAGAGACAGGCAGAGAGAAAGAGAGAGAGAGAGAGAGGCAGAGAAAAAGAGAGAGAAAGAGGCAGAGAGAGACAGAGAGAGAGAGAGAGAGAGAGAGAGAGAGGAAGGGCATCACTGGTCTCTTACCATAACTACAAGGACAGCAACCCTGAGTTGGTATAGAATGGCACTTGCAGGATTGTGGGTTCGATTCCCACGGGGGGATCAGTATGAAAGATGTATCCCTCTCACTACTGCTAAATGACTAAAACTGTGTGGTTATTGACAGAAGTCACTGTTGACAGACAGGAGTCTTGATCCACTGCCGTCGGGGCAACACAGAAAACAGTATAATATGAAAGTTCCATCGAACCTGTTGGCCGTGACTAGTTGTTCTCAAACAAATCTAATCTAAATGAGTCACCTGTGCTGAATACAACAGGTGTAGACCTGACAGTGAACTGATTACTTACAAACCCTTTAACCAACAGTGCAGTCCAAGAAATACAGTCAAGAAAACATTATAAACAGTAACAGAATAAAATAGCGAGGCGATATACAGGGGGTACGGAGTCAGTGTGCAGGGTTATAGGTTAGTTGAGGTCATTTACACATGTAAGTAGTGGTGAAGTAACTATGCATAGATGATAAACAGCGAGTAGCAGCTGTGTACAATGTAAATTGTCCGGTGGCCATTTGATTCATTGTTCAGCAGCCTTATGTCTTGGGGGGGGGGAAGAATCAGTGTACAATGATACATACCATTTTGTGCCAGAACATGTGACACTGCTCTTAAGCTATTGACTGTACCTGTTTCTAGACCCCCCCTGGGCCAGGGGTTAGACTGTACCTGTTTCTAGACCCCCCCTGGGCCAGGGGTTAGACTGTACCTGTTTCTAGATACCCCCAGGGCCAGGGGTTAGACTGTACCTGTTTCTAGACCCCCCCTGGGCCAGGGGTTAGACTGTACCTGTTTCTAGATACCCCCAGGGCCAGGGGTTAGACTGTACCTGTTTCTAGACCCCCCCTGGGCCAGGGGTTAGACTGTACCTGTTTCTAGACGCCCCCAGGGCCAGGGGTTAGACTGTACCTGTTTCTAAACCCCCCCTGGGCCAGGGGTTAGACTGTACCTGTTTCTAGACGCCCCCAGGGCCAGGGGTTAGACTGTACCTGTTCTAGACCCCCCCTGGGCCAGGGGTTAGACTGTACCTGTTTCTAGACGCCCCCAGGGCCAGGGGTTAGACTGTACCTGTTTCTAGACCCCCCCTGGGCCAGGGGTTAGACTGTACCTGTTTCTAGACGCCCCCAGGGCCAGGGGTTAGACTGTACCTGTTTCTAGACGCCCCCAGGGCCAGGGGTTAGACTGTACCTGTTTCTAGACCCCCCCTGGGCCAGGGGTTAGACTGTACCTGTTTCTAGACGCCCACAGGGCCAGGGGTTAGACTGTGCCTGTTTCTAGACCCCCCCAGGGCCAGGGGTTAGACTGTACCTGTTTCTAGATACCCCCAGGGCCAGGGGTTAGACTGTACCTGTTTCTAGACCCCCCCTGGGCCAGGGGTTAGACTGTACCTGTTTCTAGATACCCCCAGGGCCAGGGGTTAGACTGTACCTGTTTCTAGATACCCCCAGGGCCAGGGGTTAGACTGTACCTGTTTCTAGATACCCCCAGGGCCAGGGGTTAGACTGTACCTGTTTCTAGACGCCTCTCAGGGCCAGGGGTTAGACTGTACCTGTTTCTAGATACCCCCAGGGCCAGGGGTTAGACTGTACCTGTTTCTAGACGCCCCCCAGTGCCAGGGGTTAGACTGTACCTGTTTCTAGATACCCCCAGGGCCAGGGGTTAGACTGTACCTGTTTCTAGACGCCTCTCAGGGCCAGGGGTTAGACTGTACCTGTTTCTAGATACCCCCAGGGCCAGGGGTTAGACTGTACCTGTTTCTAGACGCCTCTCAGGGCCAGGGGTTAGACTGTACCTGTTTCTAGACCCCCCCTGGGCCAGGGGTTAGACTGTACCTGTTTCTAGACGCCCCCAGGGCCAGGGGTTAGACTGTACCTGTTTCTAAACCCCCCCTGGGCCAGGGGTTAGACTGTACCTGTTTCTAGACGCCCCCAGGGCCAGGGGTTAGACTGTACCTGTTTCTAGACCCCCCCTGGGCCAGGGGTTAGACTGTACCTGTTTCTAGACGCCCCCAGGGCCAGGGGTTAGACTGTACCTGTTTCTAGACCCCCCCTGGGCCAGGGGTTAGACTGTACCTGTTTCTAGACGCCCCCAGGGCCAGGGGTTAGACTGTACCTGTTTCTAGACGCCCCCAGGGCCAGGGGTTAGACTGTACCTGTTTCTAGACCCCCCCTGGGCCAGGGGTTAGACTGTACCTGTTTCTAGACGCCCACAGGGCCAGGGGTTAGACTGTGCCTGTTTCTAGACCCCCCCAGGGCCAGGGGTTAGACTGTACCTGTTTCTAGATACCCCCAGGGCCAGGGGTTAGACTGTACCTGTTTCTAGACCCCCCCTGGGCCAGGGGTTAGACTGTACCTGTTTCTAGATACCCCCAGGGCCAGGGGTTAGACTGTACCTGTTTCTAGATACCCCCAGGGCCAGGGGTTAGACTGTACCTGTTTCTAGATACCCCCAGGGCCAGGGGTTAGACTGTACCTGTTTCTAGACGCCTCTCAGGGCCAGGGGTTAGACTGTACCTGTTTCTAGATACCCCCAGGGCCAGGGGTTAGACTGTACCTGTTTCTAGACGCCCCCCAGTGCCAGGGGTTAGACTGTACCTGTTTCTAGATACCCCCAGGGCCAGGGGTTAGACTGTACCTGTTTCTAGACGCCTCTCAGGGCCAGGGGTTAGACTGTACCTGTTTCTAGATACCCCCAGGGCCAGGGGTTAGACTGTACCTGTTTCTAGACGCCTCTCAGGGCCAGGGGTTAGACTGTACCTGTTTCTAGATACCCCCAGGGCCAGGGGTTAGACTGTACCTGTTTCTAGACGCCCCCCAGGGCCAGGGGTTAGACTGTACCTGTTTCTAGATACCCCCAGGGCCAGGGGTTAGACTGTACCTGTTTCTAGACGCCTCTCAGGGCCAGGGGTTAGACTGTACCTGTTTCTAGATACCCCCAGGGCCAGGGGTTAGACTGTACCTGTTTCTAGACGCCTCTCAGGGCCAGGGGTTAGACTGTACCTGTTTCTAGATACCCCCAGGGCCAGGGGTTAGACTGTATCTGTTTCTAGACGCCCCCCAGGGCCAGGGGTTAGACTGTACCTGTTTCTAGACACCCCCAGGGCCAGGGGTTAGACTGTACCTGTTTCTAGACACCCCCAGGGCCAGGGGTTAGACTGTACCTGTTTCTAGACGCCCCTCAGGGCCAGGGGTTAGACTGTACCTGTTTCTAGATGCCTCTCAGGGCCAGGGGTTAGACTGTACCTGTTTCTAGATACCCCCAGGGCCAGGGGTTAGACTGTACCTGTTTCTAGACGCCCCCCAGGGCCAGGGGCTAGACTGTACCTGTTTCTGGACACCCCCAGGGCCAGGGGTTAGACTGTACCTGTTTCTAGACGCCCCCAGGGCCAGGGGTTAGACTGTACCTGTTTCTGGATGCCCCCAGGGCCAGGGGTTAGACTGTACCTGTTTCTAGATACCCCCAGGGCCAGGATGATGGGGTTAGACTGTACCTGTTTATAGACACCCCCAGGGCCAGGGGTTAGACTGTACCTGTTTCTAGACGCCCCCAGGGCCAGGGGTTAGACTGTACCTGTTTATAGACACCCCCAGGGCCAGGATGATGGGGTTAGACTGTACCTGTTTCTAGACGCCCCCAGGGCCAGGATGATGGGGTCTGTGATCTCTATCATGGACTGCAGAGTGGAGGTGACGACGATGAAGAGGATGATACTGAGGAGGAAGGTGCGTTGCAGAGCCTGCATGTCTAAAAGACCCGTCTGAAGAGCCAGCAGCAGCAACGTTACCCCCTCAGTCACACCTCTGGTGGGGGAGACACACACACACAGACACAGACACACACACACACACAGACACACACAGACACACACACACACAGACAAAGACACACAGACACACACACACACAGACAAAGACACACACAGACACACACACACACAAAGACACACACAGACAAAGACACACACAGACAAAGACACACACAGACAAAGACACACACAGACAAAGACACACACAGACAAAGACACACACACACAAAGACACACACACACAAAGACACACACACACAAAGACACACACACACAAAGACACACACACACACACACACACACACACTCTCTATTACTTGTAATGGTGCTCCTGAGAGAAATTCAACCACATAATGAAACAGAGTCAAGTAGTTGATTCTTGCTGATTCTGTATTCCCTCTATAGTGCAGAAGAGAATAGGGCCCTGGTCTATAGTAGGGTACTATATAGGGAATAGGGCCCTGGTCAACAGTAGTGCACTATATAGGGAATAGGGTCCTGGTCTATAGTAGGGTACTATATAGGGAATAGGGCCCTGGTCAACAGTAGTGTTCTATATAGGGAATAGGGCCCTGGTCAACAGTAGTGTACTATATAGGGAATAGGGCCCTGGTCAACAGTAGTGCACTATATAGGGAATAGGGTCCTGGTCTATAGTAGGGTACTATATAGGGAATAGGGCCCTGGTCAACAGTAGTGTACTATATAGGGAATAGGGCCCTGGTCAACAGTAGTGTACTATATAGGGAATAGGGTCCTGGTCAACAGTAGTGTACTATATAGGGAATAGGGCCCTGGTCAACAGTAGTGTTCTATATAGGGTCCTGGTCAACAGTAGTGCACTATATAGGGCCCTGGTCAACAGTAGTGCACTATATAGGGTCCTGGTCAACAGTAGTGTACTATATAGGGTCCTGGTTTACAGTAGTGTACTATATAGGGTCCTGGTCAACAGTAGTGTACTATATAGGGAATAGGGTCCTGGTCTACAGTAGGGTACTATATAGGGTCCTGGTCAACAGTAGTGTACTATATAGGGTCCTGGTCTACAGTAGTGTTCTATATAGGGTCCTGGTCTACAGTAGTGTTTTATATAGGGTCCTGGTCTACAGTAGTGTTCTATATAGGGTCCTGGTCTACAGTAGTGTTCTATATAGGGTCCTGGTCAACAGTAGTGTTCTATATAGGGTCCTGGTCAACAGTAGTGTTCTATATAGGGTCCTGGTCTACAGTAGTGTACTATATAGGGTCCTGGTCAACAGTAGTGTACTATATAGGGCCCTGGTCAACAGTGGTGCACTATATAGGGAATAGGGTCCTGGTCAACAGTAGTGTTCTATATAGGGTCCTGGTCAACAGTAGTGCACTATATAGGGAATAGGGTGCCATTTGGGATGCAGTCCTAGACACCTGCCTTGTGTAACCCAACCCCCCAGCCCACCTGTGCATGACATTGTCATTCTGTACTGCAGTGTAGCCCCCCAGGTAGAACTTGGTGAGGTTGAGCAGCCCCAGGCCCAGGTAAGACACCACCGATGTCAGGCCCAGCAGGGAGTAGGGCGTGACACAGCACTCAGAGACACTGAGGAGAGAACAGACAGACAGATACAGCACTCAGAGACACTGAGGAGAGAACACAGACAGACAGACAGACGATAATATGTTGATCTTCTTTATCTTCAGAGCCTTCAGAAAGTATTCACACCCTTTTACACATTTGGTTGTGTTACACAGAGGGATTAAAATGGATTCAAGACACAGTGGGATTAAAATGGATTCAAGACATAGTGGGATTAAAATGGATTCAAGACAGTGGGATTAAAATGGATTCAAGACATAGTGGGATTAAAATGGATTCAAGACATAGTGGGATTAAAATGGATCTCATTGTCAGCTGTGAGTCTTTCTGGGTAAGTCTCTAAGAGCTGTGAGTCTTTCTGGATAAGTCTCTAAGAGCTGTGAGTTTTTCTGGGTAAGTCTCTAAGAGCTGTGAGTCTTTCTGGGTAAGTCTCTTAGAGCTGTGAGTCTTTCTGGATAAGTCTCTAAGAGCTGTGAGTTTTTCTGGGTAAGTCTCTAAGAGCTTTGCACACCTGGATTGTACAATATTTGCACATTATTAATTTTACAATTCTTTAAGCTCTGTCAAGTTGTTTGTTGATCATTGCTAGACAGCCATTTTCAAGCCGATTTAAACGTGTACATTTTTGGGGCGACCGGACCAAATGCACATAGAAATGTGTGTTATAGATCAGTCATTCTCATTGAAAGCCAGTCTAAGAAGCTGTAGATCTGTTCAATGTATGTTATTTCTATGCTTCCCCGTTCTTAAATTTAGTTTATGTCTTTTACTTTCGGTTTTGTACACCAGCTTCAAAGAGCTGAAAACAAAATATTTTTGGGGTTATGGAAAATATATTTCACAGCGGTTTAGATCGTACACTGATTCTCTACAACATATTAGTTAATATTTGTCACATAAACTGAAATTAGGACAAACTATTTTTGGAGCAATTTAGTGCATAGTGCATCTCTAAGTCAAAACTGTAACTAGGCCACCACATTCAGTGTCGTCTTGGTAAGCAACTCCAGTGTAGATTTGGCCTTGTGTTTTAGGTTATTGTCCTGCTGAAAGGTGAATTTCTTCTCCCAATGTCTGGTGGAAAGCAGATTGAACCAGGTTTTCCTCCAGAGTTTTTTTCCCCTCAGTTTAACTCCAGTATGTTTATGTTTATCCTTAAACATCCTAGTCAACAAACATTAATGACATCACACTTGCTCAGACCCACATGTTCCCACAATATCAACACCAAATGTTGTTTCTAATAACTTGTAAGACTCTGCCCCATATCACTTCAGATTGTGTTACGTTGTTTGTCGCTAGACAGATTTTTGTCATTTTTACATTTCAATAAAAAATCAGTTATGTTATTAATGTTTGTTGAAATGTATGCATGTAAATGTTACATTGTCTATTGTTTTTGTCGATGTATGTTTGTGTTTATTGTAAAAATCTAAGCAAAAAAAACTCACTAGTCCTTGCCGATGACAAGCATACCCATAACATGATACAGCCACCACCATGCTTGAAAATATGAAGAGTGGTACTCAGTGATGTTGTGTTGGATTTGTCCCAAACATACAGTACATATGTATTCATAAAGCCATATGTTTTTCAGTAATACTTTAGTGCCGTGTTGCAAACAGGAAGCATCTTTTAGAATATTGTTATTCTGTACAGGATTCATTCCTTTCACTCTGTCATTCAGGTTATCATTGTTGATTAACGATCGTAGCCATTAAACTCTGTAACTGTTTTAAAGTTAACATTTGTCTCATGATGAAATCCCTGACAGGTTTCCTTCCTCTCCGGCAACTGAGTTAGGAAGGACGCCTGTATCTTTGTAGTGACTGGATGTATTGATACATCAGCCAGAGTGTAATTAATAACTTCACCATGCTCAAAGGGATATTCACCCATCTACCAATAGGTGCCCTTCTTTGCAAGGCATTGGAAAACCTCCCTGGTCTTTGTGGTTGAATCGGTGTTTGAAATTCACATCTCGACTGAGGGACCTAACAGATAAGTGTATGTGTGGGGGGTACAGAGATGAGGTAGTCATTCAAAAATCATGTTAAACACTTATTGCACACAGAGTGAGTCCATGGAACTTATTATGTGACTTGTTGAGCACATTTGTGATTCGTTTCAGGAAACTAGGCATATTTCGCGGGTCACTACCTCACAGGAGAGACATTTGAAAGTCACTATTTTTTTTTTAAATCTTTTTTTTGGGGGTTGTTAGAAATGTCTTCTGGAACACGTGAACTTTCATGTGCCTTAATAACAAACTTGTATGCCATCTGTAAATATGAATACAATTGTTAAATTCCGGCCTAGTTGTTTTAACCACAGAAAAAGTCAGGAACCTTCCCGCTAGCCATGATTGGCTGAGATAATGAGTGGGCTGGCATTGCCGAGAGATGCGTTCAGATTGGTCTGCCATGTAGCATGCTTCTGTCTTTCTAATGTGGCTTTTTTATTATTATAAAGATATCACGTAGTAGAACTGCAAAAGTGTTGCTTTCCACTTTCTGGAGGACTGAGTTTTGAAATCAGTGGAATTAGAGTACGATAGCTAAGGAGATGTAGAAAATTCTGCCATTTGATTGCAAATAAGCAGATGGAGTCGAAAAGAGAACACACAGAAAGTCGTTTTCATTTCAAGTTAAAGTGTACTGTTAGCTAGCTAGCTAACATTAGTTGACTGGCTCGCTAGCTAACATTAGATGACTGGCTCGCTAGCTAACATTAGATGACTGGCTCGCTAGCTAACATTAGCTGACTGGCTCACTAGCTAACATTAGCTGACTGGCTCACTAGCTAACATTAGCTGACTGGCTCACTAGCTAACATTAGCTGACTGGCTCACTAGCTAACATTAGCTGACTGGCTCACTAGCTAACATTAGCTGACTGGCTCACTAGCTAACATTAGATGACTGGCTCACTAGCTAACATTAGATGACTGGCTCACTAGCTAACATTAGATGACTGGCTCACTAGCTAACATTAGCTGACTGGCTCACTAGCTAACATTAGATGACTGGCTCACTAGCTAACATTAGATGACTGGCTCACTAGCTAACATTAGATGACTGGCTCACTAGCTAACATTAGATGACTGGCTCACTAGCTAACATTAGATGACTGGCTCACTAGCTAACATTAGATGACTGGCTCACTAGCTAACATTAGATGACTGGCTCACTAGCTAACATTAGATGACTGGCTCACTAGCTAACATTAGCTGACTGGCTCACTAGCTAACATTAGATGACTGGCTCACTAGCTAACATTAGATGACTGGCTCACTAGCTAACATTAGATGACTGGCTCACTAGCTAACATTAGATGACTGGCTCACTAGCTAACATTAGATGACTGGCTCACTAGCTAACATTAGATGACTGGCTCACTAGCTAACATTAGATGACTGGCTCACTAGCTAACATTAGATGACTGGCTCACTAGCTAACATTAGATGACTGGCTCACTAGCTAACATTAGATGACTGGCTCACTAGCTAACATTAGATGACTGGCTCACTAGCTAACATTAGATGACTGGCTCGCTAGCTAACATTAGATGACTGGCTCGCTAGCTAACATTAGATGACTGGCTCGCTAGCTAACATTAGCTGACTGGCTCACTAGCTAACATTAGATGACTGGCTCACTAGCTAACATTAGCTGACTGGCTCACTAGCTAACATTAGCTGACTGGCTCACTAGCTAACATTAGATGACTGGCTCACTAGCTAACATTAGATGACTGGCTCACTAGCTAACATTAGCTGACTGGCTCACTAGCTAACATTAGCTGACTGGCTCACTAGCTAACATTAGCTGACTGGCTCACTAGCTAACATTAGCTGTATGATCTGTGTAATAATATTATTTGTATCTCAGAGACATTTGCTTTGCTAGTTATAGCCTAATATTAGCTAGCTAGCTAACATTGAACCTGGTTGGTTAGCTACCTACAGATTCATGCAGGGTAGTAACATTATGAGTTGGGATTTTGGTTCATTGTTTAGCTAGCTAGCTACATGTCTAAACAAAAGACTCCACTATGCAAGTAACCATTTCAATAGAATGTTCATGATGTCATTTCGACAACTGTTGATAGACGTAGCAGGTAAATTCACTCTCGTCTGAGTGCCACAGCGCAGACTAACTGACACATTTATGAATGCTCAACACCCGTTGAATAGGGCCGGTGTGGGTAAACGTTGGCAAAAAAAAATGTTTTATTCAATTGTTTCTAGCAGCACAGTTACAGTCACCAACGCTCTGGATAACATGAAAACAGCCTAACCAGCTCTGCTAGGGACAGTAAAATGGTCAGAGTGAGGTGTTGTGTCTGGAAGTAGCTAGCAAGTTCGCCAACGTTAGCTTGGGTGCTTGACTGCTGTTGTTAGGTCAGAACTCTCGGATCATCCCTACTACTAGGCCAGAGCGTCCAGTGTGAGCTCTGATCGCTCCGAGAGCAAAACGCTCTGAATTTACGAACGGACAATCTGACACCGCTCTGGGTTTATGAACGCCCAGAGTGCACTCTGGCACTCCAGATTAAATGTACGAACACACCCGTAGTATAAACCAGTCTTTAGTCTTGGTTGTTTAGTACATGGCATCCGATGTGAATCCTTAAAGAGATGGGTGGGGCTAAAGCTTAAGAGGGTGTGAACGATGCTGAATGGGTGGGGCTAAAGCTTAAGAGGGTGTGAACGATGCTGAATGGGTGGGGATAAAGCTTAAGAGGGTGTGAACGATGCTGAATGGGTGGGGCTAAAGCTTAAGAGGGTGTGAACGATGCTGAATGGGTGGGGCTAAAGCTTAAGAGGGTGTGAATGATGCTGAATGGGTGGGGCTAAAGCTTAAGAGGGTGTGAACGATGCTGAATGGGTGGGGCTAAAGCTTAAGAGGGTGTGAACGATGCTGAATGGGTGGGGCTAAAGCTTAGGAGGATGTGAACGATGCTGAATGGGTGTAGACAAAGAAGAGCTCTCCAGTAGGTGTGCCAAAACATTCAAAGGCCATTTTCTCAAAAGTGAGATTACAAGTTAATCAACTTTCAAAGCAGAATTACTTTCCCATTGTTCCTCAAATGTAGTGTATAATATACCATTTTCTAGCTCTGAGTTTCTACTTTAATCCAATGTAAAACACACAATTTCAAATGTTACTAGATAAGACCGAATCGTGCCAGTCAGTCACATGTGTAGTCCTGAACTTATTTAGGCTTTGCCATAACAAAGGAGTTGAATACTTATTGACTCAAGACATTTCAGCTTTTCATTAATCTGTAAAAATGTCTAAAAACATAATTCCACTTTGACATTATGGGGTATTGTGGGTAGGCCAGGGACACAACATTTCAATTTAAAATCCATTTTAAAATTCTGTCTGTAAGATAACAAAATGTAGAAACACTTAAGGGGTATGAATACTTTCTGAAAGCACTGTAGATACACATACTGGTATCATGGATCTACAGGAGACTCAATACACATTTTTACCCAGAGTATGAGTGGTTGAGTTAGTGTACCAGAGAATTACATGTATCTCTAATGACTGTACCAGTCTACAGAGACAATGGCCCAGAGAGTCTTAGGAGCCAGGCGGTGAATTACATGTATCTCTAATGACTGTACCAGTCAGGGGAAGTCTACAGAGACCATGGCCCAGAGAGTCTTAGGAGCCAGGCGGTGAATTACCAGTCAGGGGAAGTCTACAGAGACCATGGCCCAGAGAGTCTTAGGAGCCAGGCGGTGAATTACCAGTCAGGGGAAGTCTACAGAGACCATGGCCCAGAGAGTCTTAGGAGCCAGGCGGTGAATTACCAGTCAGGGGAAGTCTACAGAGACCATGGCCCAGAGAGTCTTAGGAGCCAGGCGGTGAATTACATGTATCTCTAATGACTGTACCAGTCAGGGGAAGTCTACAGAGACCATGGCCCAGAGAGTCTTAGGAGCCAGGCGGTGAATTACATGTATCTCTAATGACTGTACCAGTCAGGGGAAGTCTACAGAGACCATGGCCCAGAGAGTCTTAGGAGCCAGGCGGTGAATTACATGTATCTCTAATGACTGTACCATTTCAGAGGAAATCCATGGTGGTGGATGTGGAAACACAGGTTTAGGTGTAGCGCCGTCCTTGTATCAAGGGTTTTCAGCTTTCCCAAAACATTCCCGTTGGAGGATTCCTGAAATTCCTGCTTATTGCCTTCTGATTCTATGGAATCTTTCAACTGGGATTTCTGGAAAACCTGTGAATCTTGGGAAAGTTAACTGAATTATGTAACCCTTCATGTATCTCTCAGGAGTGTACCTTGTGAGGAGGAAGAACAGCACCCCCTCATGGCTGCCTGTTGTATTGTTGGTCATGGAGTAAGAACACAGCTGGACCACAAACAGCACAGACCAGAACACACTGAACAACACTGGCACTGCAAACTGATTCCAGAGAGAGATGGTCACCGCTAGGAGTCTATAGAGCT